>NW_010112879.1:5333-64216 GCF_000699245.1 Pterocles gutturalis | reverse complement strand
TCCCTCCCGGCTGCTGAACCAGCCTGTAATTTTTTTGTCCTGGTCCATTGGTCGTCTAACCACATGTCTTGCAGCTGGTCACCCTAACAGATGGCTACACGAATGCATTGTTTGTTTAGGACGACTTAAGAGCCCAACGCACTGCGACGCAGTCATCCTAAACAAATGATGGTTGTTTTTTCAATGAGGTGGGGGAAGCAAGCGGTATTTTTAATTACATGCTCCTAATATGTGGGTTTGGGTTCGTCGATGTAGATCAGAAGCAGCACCTTGTGCTAGTGGACTGGAGGCTGGCTGACAGAAATACCATTTTTCCTAAAACTTGGTATGTGTTTAGGGTTGAAATTAAAATAATGTGTGCATCAGGCACAAGGGATGCTAAATAAATCTATCAGGAAATTGCTTCAGGCAACCAAAGGGTTATAATGCATAACTACTGATTGTAGATTCCTGCTCAGAATCAACGTAAATTTAGATTAATCTTTCTAGTCTTAGTTTCTATGGTTTGGTTATTGCATCTCTATGATGTGCCGCTTCTCCACAATGTGAAGATCAGCCAGCTGTCTCAGTAAATGGGTGGTTTGGGGTTCAGCATTACATCAGAGAAGTTTTACAGATTTGCAGGAGCAGAGGCAGTGCTCCAAAGATGGGGAGAAACCAAGGCCAGGGACAAAACCTCCCACCTTCATGAACACGAGCACACGGGCGTTATTGGCAGCTGAAGAGAGGTTTGGATCCTTACGATAACGTAACACGAGTAGCTGTATTGCGTTGTCAAAGCCAGCCCCCAACAGCAATGTCACAATAGCAGGATCCCCATGGAGATGTTGAATTGCTTCAAGGTCCCGCAGCTGTGGTGGATCCCTCCGGGTAAACAGCTGTTCCCTTTTTTTGACTGGTGCCCAAATGCTGTTTCCATGGTTCTTCTTTTTCAAATTTCTCAACATTTTAGCAGTATTGGATTTCGGACCAATGTATTTGTTTCCAATGAAGAGATTTTTCTTCTGACAAAGTCCATTTACAGAGATATTCGGTTTTAACTAAGGAAAAAGCAACACCTGTTCATTGAGCAGTTCTTTGTGGATTTTTTTTTTCTGGTAAATGTTTTTCTAATACTGGTTAACTAAGCATGCTGCATTTGGGCAATGAGCCCTGAGTACTGATAATGGCAATTAGGTGTCCGGTCCTTATAGAAGCTGTATTATTGTTGCTTTTTGCCAGTTGCTAGAGCTTTAAGAACCCCTGTTTGCTCAAATATCAGATAATTCTATTGCACAGATGCAATGCTAATTATCGCTGAATTGTGCTGGGGGGAAGGCGAAGCAGCACGGCTGAAACACGAGCAAGTGCGTCTCTGATAACAGTTTTGTCCTGCAAAGATGAATGGTGTGCCCTCTGCTTTTTGATTTTTTTATTTTTTTTTTACATCGTTTTGGAGAAGTTAAGTGCCAGTGAATGCTTTTAGTAACACAGGAAGAACAAAGTCATGCACTGATAAACGAGGGGGAAAATATATTATTTTTCCAGTTCCCCAAATAATTTCTTTTTCAGGTGTCGTGTTTTCATTCTATCTTGTATCGCACCAGACAGAGGGCTGATTGTTCAGGGAGGAGATGGCATGTACGCACAGAAGCCATTTTCTGCAAATATCAAGCTCGCTGCTTAGGGTTGATCTTTCTTGCTGCAAATACAGATAGCCCCGGGGATATTATTTTTTTTGAAGCACATGGGAGCAGCACAATTGGATTCCAGCCTGCAGACGAGCCGGAGTGGGAAGATGAATGCAAAACTCAGTGTCTGGCCCAGAGTAAGAAGATGAAGCAGCGTTGACTGGATGCTCTCTCTTCAGACAGGCTGGAGATTCAGCAGCTGTTGAAAGCTTTGGTTTCTGAAGCAGTTTAACGTACTACTTCTTGTTGTCATCCTTGGACTGGACTCTGCGCATTTATGGAGTTCCGTTGCCTTTCGTGCAACGCCGAGCCCTGTCGTGCAGCTCCGTGCAGCTCCCAGCTATCTGCCAAGTTAATTCTCCCGCTGGCTTGGGAGCTGGAGCACTCCTGGGGTTCTGTAGTGCAACTTCTGCTGCTCCAGTGTCCTGCATCCCCACCTCAAGCTGATCCGAGAAGAGGCGTTACGTCAACCAGCCTGAGAACAGGCTCACCGGGCTGTGAGATCGGGTGATGTCAGGAGGTGCTCGCTACCCAGGAAGAATGGGATTTAACCTGTTAAATCCAGTGCCGTGATAAGCTATGGCTGGAAACGTGTAGAAAAGATATCACCAGCTGAACCTATGAACCTCCTCCTTATATTGGCTCATGGACTTACCCAGTGGATATTTCTTGTATCTACCTGAAATCCTGAATCATGAGATGTTTTAGGGATAAATATGCTTCTTCAAATGTCTTGTTTTCCACAGTTTTTGGCACCCGTATTTAGTAAAGGAATAAACAAGTACTAATGTAAAATTGTTCCAGTTTTGGTAGGTTGGAGGAGTTTCCAAACTAAGCATTAAGTTCTGGATAGACCAGGGGCTTATTTTAGTGCAGAGGTGTAGACTGGAGCCCAAGTCTTTCTTGCTCTGTAGCAAAGTTTATCTAGCATTTTTCAAAGAGTGTGTTCGATTATCTTTTAAAAATTATGGTTAATACAGCTTTTCTTCCTGTTTGGAGAGAAAAAAAATGTTAAGAGGGCTAGATCCTTGCTTGTATCCTCCCTTGGTAGGCTACTGCACCAAAGGGATTTTTGGAGAAGTCTGTTTTCCTGTGCTACCCAGAAAAATTGTGTCGTGTCCAGAATTCAGACGTCAGCATGATTCACGCACAGGTCTCACGAAGATTCAGCGCATCTCGGCAGCAAGCCTCAGACTAGAAGAAAAGCTGCTTATTTGTATGTTGCCGTGTCAGAGCAGGTCGATCAGATCTGGGCAAGTGGTGTGCCCCCCTGCCAAAAGCAAAACTGCCCCGCTGACTCCTAGGCTGCAGTTTGAAGCCAAGGAGCTCTGCTTTAAGACAAATGAAAAAAAATAACAAATATAAGTAAATAAAGGTGATGATAGCATTTGGTGCAGTTTGAAGCCAAGGAGCTCTGCTTTAAGACAAATAAAAAAATAACAAATATAAATAAATAAGGGTGATGATAGCGTCTGATATTGGGGCTGGTTTTGTCTCTTTTTGCCAAATAACAAAATCATCCTGTGAATATAGGGCTAGAATAATGCTGGATGTTGAGGCCGTGGGTAAGATGGGGATCTACGCCAGGAGATGTGACTCAGGAGCCAAGGAGCTCTGCTTTAAGACAAATAAAAAAATAACAAATATAAATAAATAAGGGTGATGATAGCGTCTGATATTGGGGCTGGTTTTGTCTCTTTTTGCCAAATAACAAAATCATCCTGTGAATATAGGGCTAGAATAATGCTGGATGTTGAGGCCGTGGGTAAGATGGGGATCTACGCCAGGAGATGTGACTCAGGCCCACACGCTCTAGAAGGGACAGCAGATCTGGTGCTACACAATCAATGTGATCTCACATCTCTTAAGTGCACATGGGATCTGGTCTGTCTGCAGATACTGTGCTGCCTGGGATGAGCTCGGTTTGGTCTTTAGGACGGCTGGTTGGGTTTTTCCTCCATTTCCCAGCCCTGATCATAGCGTCACAGAACCACAGAATGGTTTGGGTTGGAAGGGATCTTAAAGATCATCAAGCCATGGGCAGGGACACCTCCAGGGACGGGACATCCACAGCTTCTCTGGGCAACCTGATCTGTTCATGAGATGTTTGTACTTGTAGCTCTGCACTTTGACCTGTCGGAGTAATGCCCACAAGAGATTCATCGCTTTGGGCTGCTCAGCCCATCTACAATTTGTCACTATACTCGGCACATCTTACTGGCAGGGCTTGGGAAATCCACTCGTTTAGGTTTCCCACGTGAATGCTGGTGACTTAATGCATCGCTTCTCATTTCGAATATGGAGTTCATAATTGTTAGTGGAACTACCAAAACGGAGGCATGAACTTAATCACCGCTCCAGCAAAAGCTTTGCCTGAACTTGAAACACTTTTGTTAGTACAGTTATATAATCTCAGCTGTATTTACACATCTTTTGTCTTAAGATGCAGCTTCTATTCGTGGCTTATGCAGATTCGCTGTCTCCTGCCTTTCCCCTTCCATGTTAACGTCAGTGCTGCCTTGTAGAAGGAGGAAGAAGAAACCATTATACCTGGGAGAGTGGGATAGCAAAACCAAGGCGTAGGGCTCAGCCTGGAGCGAGCCAACGGAGAGATTTTGGGGATTTGCTTTGCCATTGTAGCTGGCACAGCAAGCATCTTGTGCTGCAGCTGTAGGAGGGGTTTGCAGTTCAGAAGCTGGGACCCATTTGCACCCCATTACGTTCAGAGACTCCCCATAGTTCATGCTCAGAAGGGGATGAGCTGAGGAATGAATCGGTGCGTTTACCTTTGGCTGCTGACCTGACATCAACCAGCATTTCACCATCCCAGCTTTTTAAGGGAGGAATTTCCTTACCAAAATTGTCTTCTGTCTAGTTCTCAGCCTTATGAGCCAGACCATAATAGATTGGATTATGGCTCCACATACATGGAGGGCACTAACAACGTCCTTTGCCTTGGAGTGAGCTTGGAAGAACAGTTTCCCCACAACCATCCTCTGTCAGTGGGAGCGCACAAGTGTTACTAGAAGGTCTGTGGGTCATCCCTCCCCTGCATGTTGAGCACCAAAACGACCTCAAAATGGCACATCTCCAAGGATGCGATGGATGTTCTTGTGTGCAGGTGTAGGGGGCAGTACCGAATGCTCTCGTCAGGGGGTTTTTTGTATGGGGTTGTTTTTTTTTTTTTTGCTATTTAAAGCATCACTTTCTCATGTATTTAGGTTGGAGCTTCCCTTTGTCTGGCTCAGGGTCCTCAAACTGAGCATCTCGATAAGAGTTCGAGGGGAGGGGAGGAGGATGTGGCAGTGGGCGAGCTACAGCTGGAGCTGCTGATGTGACTCATTTACTGGTCGCTAATATGGAGCGGTGAATTGAGGCGTATTTCAGCTGCCCTCTCTTAATGGCCTTGTGTGTTCTCCCCCTGCCAGCCTTTGGAGAGCATCAGGCTGGAGCCCTGCTCTGCCTGAAAGGGTGAAGCGGTTTATCCTGTCGCCTGTTTTTCTGCCAATTTGGCTTTCCAGCTCTTTCAGTACTTTGAAACCACTTTCCAATGTCTGAGTGCTCCTGATGCGACTGCAAAAGCTATTTTCTACCCTTCATTTCCAGCCTGGCCATAGTAGCTTTTATTAAAAGATCTCCAGAAATAGATTCCAACCAACCTGCATTGCAAGGGTTAATGCAGTTTACATGCTGATGGCATAAAACACTTCCTCTAGGATTATTTAACCTCGCGTTTAAAAGCCTGTTAAACAGCATTGCTGTTACTGTAGCAGGTTGAAGCTTTCCATGAAAATTTTTGACTTCCTGGTGGATGGTAAAGCAATCTGCTCGGGGCAGGACCTGGATTGGGAATGCCCAATCCGAAATTCGGAGGCCAGAATGACACTGAGCGATAGAATGGGGATGGTATCAAAAGAAGTTGAGTGCAGAAAATATGAAGCTGTTATAAAGTAAAGTAATTAAATGAAGAATTTCCCCTGATAAATATGTCAGGATTTAAAGATAACTGTTTGTCTTCTCTTGTGTTCGTGTTGTCTTTCATTTTATTGAGCTTTTCTTTGCTGTTGCTGCATGGAAAGAGTTTCTGTGTGCAAGGATCATATTTTTTAATGCTGTCATGTAGATATGCCAGAGCTGCCTGAGCTCCTACCTGCTCCGAAGGATGTAATTCCCTGCCCTCAACGTCCTCACTAGCTGTTCTGTTCTTCTAAGCATCAATATCCATTACAGGAATTGGAAAATAGCAGTGTGATAGAGCCGAGCAAAGCCGATCCTGCAACTGAGCACTGGTAACTTCCCGACTAGATTACTGCTGAATTTTGGAGCTACTAAATTGCTCAGTGGACGTAGGACTTGTGCTGCAGCGGTGTTGGTGATGATGAGCAAAGGAGGTCACCTGTGTAAAGCCATGGGGAGCTCTGTGGGGTGGAGGCTGTCCTCCTCAAAGGATGTGGTGGAACTCGGGGAGGTTGGAAAGGTAGCAGATGTCAGGATGATGGGCCAGATTGGGTATGAGGGCTGCCTGAGCATCCTGCCCCTGCGATATCTCTTCCAGGAGAGTTTGCTGTCAGTCACGAGCCAGGTGAAGAAGATGAAGGGTGAGGAATTGCTCAAATTACCTAGCAGGGGGACAGGAGGACATTGAATGATACGATAACTGGCAGCTTCAGAACACACAGCGAGATGCTCCTTGACACGGGTAGCTGTGCAGCTCTGCCACAAATCGCTAAGGAGGCCGAGGGCTTGCTTCAAACACCAGACGGGTTCCTGGAGGGAAGATTCCCCTCCAGCTGGAGCACACGCAGGTACCAGCTCCAGCTCAAAGTCATCGATGCACGATATTCTGGCAGCTGCCTGTGAGCCTGCCTGGTCCTCCTAGCCCTCTGTGCTTGCCAGAGCTAGTATCAGACCAGACACTGCTCCGTGTTTTGGTGTCCAGAGGATGGATTTTGTTCTTTCAGTGTATTGTTTAATGTCGCTGGTACCACATTGCACCTGGGAGTTCCCGAGCTTATTAGATTATGAGGATGGTATTGGTGCCGTGGGCAGACAGAAGGCATGGTATGCACGCTGCCTGCCTGTTTGTAGGGGAAGAAATAAAAGCTGTGTGTTGGTACCAAGGTTATTTTTCATATGCCTCCTTGCAGCAGTCGCTTTGATATGTAGCACGATTAAGCTAGGGAAGCTCCCAATAGCTAATAGAATAAAATTGTTCAGCATCCAGCAGATTGAAGATGTTTCTGCAAGAAACGATGCTCTCACTCTTCATTTTTTTTGTTCCCCAGACTTTCTTTTGGCACAATGCAGATAATAAAACCTAATGTGTCTGGGATACCTCCTCAAACACTCGCATCCAACATTAAGTGCTACAATAAAACATGGTTACCTTGCACTGAACACAAATAGTGTTTTCTTGCCCTGATGAGCTGCTGCAACTTATTATTTTGAGGCTTACACTTTGTTAAAGGCCTGAACCTGAGCAGGGAGTTGAGAAGAGACAGGTCTTTGCCATCAGTGACACTTTCTGCATCGTCTCTCTAGCTGGAAGTGTTGAATGTGGAACTAAAAGATGTTTTCTTTTTTCCTTCACAGGTAAAAATCTCTACACCAATGAATATGTAGCGATCAAACTGGTAAGTAGAAGCTTCAGGTGTTCTTAAATGACTTGTACTTCATCTTAAAAACTCAGATAAAAAGCAGCTTTCTTACTTTGGGCTTAACACTGCCCTTACCCTCAGCTAGAATAACTTATTTAAACTAAGATAAATCCTTGAGAACACTAAAAATTAGGAAAGAACCCATCCCCTGATGAACGTTTTGATACCTACGTGGTCTGTATGAGTCTTACACCGGTGAGAGCCTAGTTCCTCCTTCCGAGCTGGCTTCCAGGTCCTGGTGAGTGGTTTCAATGGGTAAAATTCCCTTGGGGGAGAATAGCACAACTCGGTCTTGTATGATGCTGAGAGACTGCAGATGCAACAGGTCAAACGATCCAATTCGGCAAAGATTTCCTCCAGCTGACTTGGGTGGCTGAGGATACATAGCCGCATCATCTTCAGAACTATTTTCTCCTTTTACATCGTAGGATGGTAAAACCCAATCAACCTGGCTTACCAAAGTGTTGCAGGAGTTGCGTTAAAAAGCTGTAGACCGAACAGCAGTGAACTTCAGAACTTGCACGGGCAATTTTGTTCACAGCTCTCTTTTCAGACAGTATTACAGGCATCAGTACCAGTTATCGGGTTATTTTTTGCCCAGGTGCATGCAATGCTGGCTTCCATGTTTCTTAGAAAGTCTTCTCCTGAAGACTGCTTCGGGGCATGAAGGCACTGTGGTCAAGGGTGGTTTGAAGTAGGAGTCTAGGGGATGGGGAAACTCTCGTAACTCGTTGCTCTGCCACATTTATGAAGTCATAGCCCAGTAGTTTGGCTTTATACTTTAATTTGTCTTGTCTGTAAACTAAGACTTTCATTAGTCTCTTGGGGTTTTTAAATTCTGTGTCGTTGGCGGATGTACTCTTTCCTCATCCACATCCTCTCTAATCACAGATCCAAGCCCCAAGTCTGAAGTTAAAGTCGTAACACTAACTTTATATTAGCAGCAAACACGCCTGTTTGCCCAACCGATGATGTTTGGCAAAGTGAGAGGAGTCATTTGTGTTACAGAAGATCAAGGTGGACTTGGTGCATTCATTCCAATCACCTTCAAGTGCCACAGATTTTATCTCTCTGCCATTCTCCTCATACAGTGCAGTCCACGAACAATAATTAGTGCTTTGCACGAGGGACTTGTTTTCAAGCCTGTTGGCAAATGTCAGAGGATATTCCCTAAAATAAAGAAGTAAATGCCTGCAGTGGAGCTTAGGATGTCCTTCATATGGATCCACCTCAGGAAGGAGGACGGGTGTTTGCTAAGCAGCTCACTTTTTAGGCAGATACGACAATAGAAAATATGCTGTGTACGCAGCGGAGGTGTTTTATTGAGTCAGTAACACTTCTAATTTGCTTTCAGAGATAATCTTACAAAGTTATAGCATTGGAAGGCATAAGAAAGTAATAATACAGGAAAAACACAGCTGTATTAGCCCAAAGGATTCTTGTTTCTCTCAAAACAGTGTCTGCAGTGACACCTCCCAGTAACCTGAGACCTTTCAATAGCTGGATGGCAGAGCTGAACGGCGTTACCTTTATTGCTACCTTCTTCACACCTATTTTTTCCGGTAGCATTCTTTCTTTTCTTCTCCCCCCTGAAAAAAAAAAAAAAAAAAAACCCCAAAAAACCGAAAACCCAAACAAACCCCCCCCAAAAAAACAAAACAAAACAAAAACAAAACAAACAAGAACCTGAAGTGTTAAAGCAGTTACTCCTCACCATACTCCAGTTTTATTTACCCTGTTGTGATTCATGCTTTAAGAGCTTTGGTTTTTCACGTTTGAAGGACTGGAATTGCCATCCGGTGGCCATCCAGGCATTCACACACCTGCTCTGGTTTTGAGAAGATTAATAAGAGAACAGTAGAAGAGATAGTGGCTTTTTTGGTCTCCTAATTTTAGACCATACTCCCCAGGAGTAAGAATTACTCAGCCTCCTCAAATATGTTTGTCTTATGCCCGTACTTAACTGTAATTTTCTTTATCCTTCAAATAATTTTCAGACTCATGGTAGAGTAGCTGTGTGTAATATACTTGAAGGCAGTATTTCTTTTGTTGGACCAAGTGAAAACTCTGTTCCAAGTTCTTCTAGCTGTGGGAGAGCATCTTCTGCAACTGCAACCTTCCTGTCCCAGCTCTTCATGCCTCCTGTCATGGTGTTCAAGCTGGAAAATTAGAGAATTGTGTGATGGGTGCCAAAGAGCTGATCCGAAAGTGCTGTGAAATTCAGTGCTGATGTCTCCTGGTTTCTCTTTGGGGGTGAGGATTGTGCTGCATCTCAGAAAAGTGCTGGTAGTGGAAAATCCTGCCTGTCTTCTGCCGTGTGTGGTGTCACCACACAGCCCCTCGTCCTGCTCTCAACTGAACATTCTTTCGTTTAGTTCACAGAAGA
The DNA here is from genome assembly GCF_000699245.1 of Pterocles gutturalis. Lineage (NCBI taxonomy): Eukaryota > Metazoa > Chordata > Aves > Pterocliformes > Pteroclidae > Pterocles > Pterocles gutturalis. The sequence continues at coordinate 54,503 of NW_010112879.1, read as the reverse complement.
GTTTGTCTTCTGAAATGCCTTGGCCGTATTTGCCACTTTACTCTTCTGAGGGTTTTTAACACTGAGCTGCACACAGGAAGAATTTCTTCCCTGCAGGAAAGCAGCCCGTTAACATCCAGACATACCGAGCGCAGGTACCGGGTTGTACCTCTCGTAACGATCACGATGCCTGTTCGTTTGAGCTGTGGATTTAGTACGTTGGGCAGTAGCAGTTCAGTTATTTGTGCTACGAATGCAACATCTGCTAGCATCCTTAAGCCCTGGGCCTACGGGACAGCCATCTGGCCTGGTATGATCTCCTCGGAAGCTGCCACGACGCTGGCGAGTGTCCAGAGCTTAGGCTCCAGCAGCTCCTCATGCTCCTGATTTTGGCACGAGCAGCCTCACGTCCCAATACATTAATCTTTCTACCTTTATCCAAGTAGTTTATTTCAATAAAGGAACTATGAACAGGCTGCGTTCCCATTGCCCTAAGTCCCTTTGTGGTGCAGTTGTCTATAGACTCTCCCTCGACACCATCAACAATTATCTTAATTTAAATGCAACTTATATAACCAGTTTGTTTTTTCATTGCTTCATATTTGCTTTCAGTGCATTTTCAGTTTTGCCTTCAGAATGTTTTTCATAGAATCATGGAATGGTTTGGGTTGGAAGGGACCTTAAAGATCATTTTTCACCATTGTTTCCTAAGGGGTTGGTCATACTTGACTTTCTGAAGCTTTTAAGTATCAGAAAGTTGAGAATCAACCGAGAATTTTCTCCCCTTGCTGGCAAACACAGGGGTTGACTTGAGCTGGTGATGAACGGCTTGGCTGGAAGTCGAGTTGCCTGAATTCCTGTACCAAAATAGTTCTTCTGACTTAAAATGAAGTCTTGAATGTGGAGTTCACGGCAAAGATGGACATGAGTATTACAGCGCAGACCAGAGGTGAAACAACCCAAGTCGATTAATTGAAACCTTCATGTCCTGATGCGATACTCCACCGTGTCAAAGATGTTGGCTCAGACTCTTGTCTATGTTGAACCTCCTTTGGATGCTCTTGCTCTAACTCATCTGGGCTGATGTAAAACACAAGAGGACTTTTTGTGTGTGTGTTGGTCTTAGGGGGCTCCTTTATAGGCAAACTTTTAGATGATGAGTTGGCTTCCAACTAGAGGATTGTTTAACAAGGTTTTGGAATTCAGACTCATTTTGGTGCCACGCTACAAATTTTATGTAGTTTTGTGCTTGGAGCACTTTTTTTCTGAAAAGCAAGAAAATAAGCAAAATCCAAACAAAAACTGAAGCTGGTGTTAACTTCCATTTCCAAGATGTCTGAGCCGTTGGTGAATCCACATTACTGCCTGACCCAAGTGCACAGTTTTATTGCAGATGTAATTACTCAAGTCTCTTAATCCTCTCCATGTTAACTTTATATTTTTAGAAGCTTTGTAATCTTGCACGTTAATGCTTTTATGGATCATAGGCATTAAGAATTGTGCGTAAAGTGCAGATGAGTAACAGTAGAGAAATGTAATGTTTTGGGTGCATTGCAGACTTTTTTTTCTATCCCGTAGATAAAAATAGAATTTTCTCGAGTGCTTTGAGATGTTTGACTGACATATGCTACTGAAGGGGGAGACTTCTGCCCCTGTTTTTGCCAGATACCTGTCTGCACTGTAGTGCTTGCTGCGAGCAAGATTGTGCATTTATACAACTGCGGTCTGACTTAAAACACAGATATATGACTCAACATTTTTCAAAAATACAGGCCAGCGACCAACAAAAATACTGCAGGCAACCACAGTCCGCAAAGGGAGCTTGGGACTTGATCTTTTGCAGCTTTGACTTTCCTCTGACTGATGTCCAGGGTCATTCTTCAAGGACCAGGAGCTTTGTTGAACGATTCTTGAATTTCACTGCCATGAATTAGCGTTAAATGAGGAAGTTATTGCTTCTCCAGAGAGCATATTGCAAGTCTGATTGCTTTTTGTTCTCTATTTATTTGGATGCCATCTAATGGTGAGGTCTATCGTTAGACTTTCAGACAAGGCTCTCTTATCTTGAAACTTGAAGCATCGTGGTACAGTCACTAAACTTCAAGTATAGAATATAACTTTTTTCACTCAAACTAATTTTAACCAACTTTTTGTTTATTTTTTTAGGAACCAATAAAATCACGTGCACCACAGCTTCATTTAGAATACAGGTTTTATAAACAACTCGGAAGTGCGGGTAAGTAAACCTACTTTAAGCTTATAGAAAGCTTGTAATTTCTTTATTAAATCAAATGTTTCCATCATATTTGGTTTGTAATTCTGCCTTGAGCTTACTGATCTGACAAATTCTCTTAGTTCCCGATGAGTTTTTGGAAGAGATTTGGTCAGAGTAACACCATAATGATGCGGGATAATGATGTGGACCTAGAAACTCTCGTTAGTAAACTGGGTATTGCATTAGTGAGGATTGACTGAAATGGGAAGTACCCTTGTTAGTGTGTTTGTAAAACACAGCATCCATCCATGGATGGAAAGTTATTTGTGTATAGATTAACAGGTTATTCAGAAAGGTGAGGTAAAGTCTTAAAAGCCAGGAAATTGTCTAAGAAGCATAGGGCTTTTCTAACAAAAACCTGAAATACTGTTTCCATTGGATAGTTACTAAATCAAAGTGTCCAAACGCCCAGTATCCTCTGTGTGACCATAGTCTGCAGCAAATATGAGAAGCCTGTAACAGGAGGTGATTTTTGTTATTTTTTAGGTTTTTTTTTCTGGCAAGTTCTCTATTTTCCCTAATACAGGCCTTGAGCTTGTGCCTAACAGCGTTTGGATTTTTCTTCTCTGAATTTATGTTTTTTTTATAAACCTATATAAACTTCTAGCATGTGTTGCCCATGCCAAGAATTTCCACAGCCTGACTACTCACTGCATGAGGAAGTGTTTCTGAAGTAAAAGACCTTTTCTGCTCCTTCCCTGCTTTGATCATATATTGACTTCGGGTTTTGGCAAGTTTCCTAAATTACTGCAATATTTTAACGCTTCTGATTTTATCTTTTCTGTTTTCCCTAGATGGACCTAGCTTGATGATGTGCTCTCATATTACCAAAATACTATTTTTTTTAATAGGACTTGTTCACTGAAATAAGGTGTTCTTTTCTATGTGTTTTGTATTTTGGTGGGAGCATCCTACTGCCCATACAACTCCTAAGAGGTTAATGTCATCACTTCATTCTGGTTACCTGTGCTTTCGAGACTTAGGGCTTTTCTGCTCAAGCCTGTGTTGTAAATAAATCAAATATTATGTACACAGAATAAGTGATACACTTAATTCTGCTCTTCACTCCCTGCTTGAGTTTTGTTGATGTTGCCATCTCTGGGGTCACCCAGTGAACGTCTCTCGTGACACATGAACGTATCCCAATATGCTTTTTCTACATCTGTTGGCTTTCTACCACTCTAAAGATCTTATTGAGGAATCTTAAAACTCACCAAATGTTGGGGGCTTGACTTCGTTTTGGTTAAATTAAGTAATTTTTAATGGGTTTTCTCCCGTTCCTAATGAATCTAAATTTTTCATCCTACAAACTTACCCATGTGAGGCATTTCTGCCCAATCTTGCCTTCCAGGTCTCTCTTCCCTTCATTCTAGGGAGGGCCTGACTGTCATCTCAAGCCTTTTTGCCAGCATTTGTCAAGAGACTGTTGAGAAGCCTCATGAACAACATGACTTTTATTTCTATCTCTGTGTGGTCCCACAGGCATTGCAAACCCAGTTCCGAGAATCTGTTGGATGCCATTAGAAGCTCTTGTGCTACAGTTTTGCTAAAACAACTGGAAATAGGCCAGGAGCTCAGGTGGAGGATGTGAGCCCACATCTCTGGGCTCTCCATGAGACTTGGAAGCTGGACAAAATAAATTTTTGGTGGAGTCAGACTGCCAGGACCAGGGAGCCTTCACTTGATGTCTGATTCACTTGATGAGAATTAGGGGAAGACCGTCTGTCTGTAAAAACAGATCGGTGCTAAATCTGTGCTGACTTTGGGGAAATAAGTGGGGCTGTTCTCAGTGGTGTCATTAATACCAAGTTCCCCTTAATGGTCCTTCCTTAAAAACTTCAACTGCTCCAACAGCCAGCCTTGAACTTGCAGTAAGCAGGACCGGTGACTTGAAATTGTCGTAGACTCGTCAAATGAAGACTAAAAGCGTCCAAACCCATGGTGTGTATGACTCAGATGAGAACAACAGTAGTGTTGCGTGTGACATACTGTTCAATAAATTAGCCAATTAATCTTGCCAAATAACGTGGCTGACTGTGAACCTCCCACCGTTAACCTAAAAAGTAAGACTAGTACAAGCGTTGCTGGAACGCCGCAGTAGCAGTGTGGTCTTCTTGTTAGTGCAACTGCGGCGTTCAACTGCCTGGCCAACCAGATGGTCGCAGCGAGCAGCGTCTCCGTGAGAAGTCAAAATTGTCATCACCTGCAGCATTTGGAGACAAATTGTTTTCTTCCTAATGAGAAGAATTTTAATGGTGATTTCCTTTTTCCTGCATGTTCAGAATAAATGTTTTTAAAGTATATAACTCTTGGATACTAATCGTAGGAAAACTTAGGTTGGAAAGGACCAGCTTACCATGGATCAAGTAGGAGTCTTCTTGTAGGATGTCTTTGGATGTGTCGAAAAAGATATTTCATCTCTGGTATGAGACTGGATGTGTCCATGTGAAGTTGGGACTAACACACTGGTGTAGCCAAGCCTGGAGGGACATGGTTTGTGGCAGCCAACCTTCCAAGAGAATGATCTTGGATGCTGAAGACTGCAGAAGGCTTGATCATGACTTGCTTGCAACGTACCAGATTGAGAAGCGTAACCTCCAAACTCAGGAGGAGCTCACAGGTTTTGCGCATCAAAACTCCTGTAGAAGCCCAACCAGGGTTGTTAAGGAGGCACAAAGTGCTCCATCATGCTGGTAGGACAAGTGCTACTTTTGAAGATAAATTTTCAGCTAGCTCTGTAACACTGACTTTGGAGTCTGGTCTTGCAGTAGATTGCCCAGAATGCTTTCTGGGGGGCTTTTGCCCCAAAATTTTAGAAGAATTCCATGGTTCAGTGCCTGAAGGATGTATGTCTGTATCTATTACCTGCTTTGCTTGTTGCCATCACCAAAACATAGTGAAATTAGTATTTTTTAAGCCATTCAGTCTAGTTTTGCATTTTCCTTGGCATAGTTAAACAGAGTAGCAAACAACCCAAAAATCCATGGCTCTGTCAAAAGTTAATTCCTGGGGTGAGCTTCCATTGGAGATGTTTCCGTGTGAACGGAAGAAGCAGCACAGTTGTGTGATAGCTGCCTCCTTGTGCAGCTACACTGTGGCTTCCTCTGCCACATGGTCCATCAGCATTGACATTTAAAGACTTTCTGATGAGACACCGAACTTGCATCTCTTACCCCATCAGCACCAGCTTCTCCATCTGCCACGTGAATCGGCTGAAGATCACGAATCAGCTTGGATTAGCTGAGGAGAATAGGGGATTTCTTGCGGCTCCTACATCTTAAGACATATTTCATGGTAGATTAAGATATACTGGAGCAGTGAAAAGTTAGATAAAGGGATCTAAACTGGATGAATGTCACTCTTTTGGTGCTTCTCAGAATAGCTCAATACCGGTGGATATATCAAATGGATTCAGAAGTAGCTAATGCAGATAGTCCTGGGTCAGAAGTAACCAACTAACAGCCATCTCTGATGTGCTTCTGCAGGTGATTGATGCTCTCTGGTGTTTCAATGCTTCCCTGTAGTAAAAGAAGCTAAGAGCTCCCCTGGAATTTCCTACCTTGCCCCTCGAAATGGAGCGATGTTTGCTTACAGAAATGGGTTTTTGTGATTCTTTCTTGAGCTTTTCTACCTCCCCCCCAAAAGAAGAGGCGAGGGCCTGCTGCACAGTGACCATCTGCTGGTTTCTTCTGTCTCGCTGTGGAATTAAATATTTAGTCACCTGAAATAGCGTATGGCTGCTTTACCTTAATGTGGGCAGTGAAACAAACAAAAAAAAAAAGCAAACTGCAGGCATGGAGTGAGAGACCTGATGGTCAGTCTGTAGGGTGTCTCAGGAAAGGACAAGAATTCCTTCAGGTTTTAGGTAGTCTGGGATACTGACCAAGATCATCGGAGCAGTTTTAACAGTCTCTGTGCAAACTAGTTGTGTTATTTGGTCATCAGTCCTGTAAGATGCTGGTGTCCTACTGAACTGTTTCCTGGTTGCTCTGTTGAAAATCCGCGTGAGCACACACAAACGTCCTATCGTAGGAGATTCATCTTGGCCTGGGCTGCCCCCAGGATCTCACTTTACTGGTGCTGGCACACTCAGTCCTGAATTTTTTTCTTGCTGGATAGTACCTCCCTGTGTATGAAAACGTGTAGCACACCAATCCACGAGAAGTCCAAGTGTGATGGGCATTCCCCAAAATTTGGCTCTTGCTCTCTGACCCTCTTTGAGGATGGGCTGTTCCAGGTGTTCCCCTCCTCCTCAAGACCAGTTCCTCGGCTGCTGGGCTTCCCCTTGCTCTGAGGCTTCATCCGGCTCCTTAAATCTGCTGCTTCCCTCCCTCGGGGACAGGAGGAGCTCTCTCTCTGCCTTCAGCAGATGCTTTTACATCTCCTAGGGCTGCCAGAAGCAGTTCAAGCCTCTGGCGTGTTTCCAGTGTTGGATCAGTCACTTGAGCATGTCATTTGTCCCCTCTACTTGGAAGTTTGTGGAGTAAAGGCTTGGCTTCTTCTCATTCATTAAAAAATCTTCAATGCTCAGGCCCTACAGCTTTCAGGATGACGAGTGGAGGATCTCCATCCTCACCACCAGCTGCTGTTGGAGTGTTTGGTTCCCCAGAACCCCAGTAAAGGGGTGGGGATGCTGGTGTTGGCTGAGCAAAACTGAGTGACCATGGTCCAACAGACCCAGCTCCTTGCTCCCGGGATGATTGCATTTCCTGGGCAGTGCACCAAAAGGCAAAGCTTTTGTTTTGCTTGAGCTGCCCACTGCTCACCCAGCAGCATTCCAGGACCCTCCTGCTTGGTTTGGGGTTAATAAAGCGGTGTACACAGCTCACAGGAGCCCTGCCCGGCCCCTTGGGCCATCTTCAGCGGCTGGGTCCTGCTGGTGGCACACGAAGGTCTTAGCGATTGTGTTGGCTTTGTCTTTGTCTCTTTTTGCTTACTGACTTGGTTTGAGGACCATCAGCAGGGATGGTCTTTTTGTTTTAGGTTGATTCCAGATTCTCACCTTTCCTTCAAGTTAAACTCTCCTGCAGACTTCACGTGGGAAATATCTCTTCCGAAGTTTTTATTGGGAACTCGTCTTTTACCAGCAAGCAGTGCCCATATTTCCCAGTCTCTGTTTCTCACTCTTTGGCTTGAGCTGCTCTTTCCCGTGCATAACATGGACATACAGGAGGACACGACCATGCTTTTAGCTCTGCCCCATCCCATCGTTTGGATTTTTGGCTTCAATCTGCCTCAGCTCCTCCACATCCTTTTCCATACACTGGTATTTCCAACCAGCTAGTTTTGAGTTGCGCTTGAAGATCTTGGCCTCTCCTGTTGACTACCGAATCAGGATCTGGGGGGTTGTGTGCAGTAGGAAAGGTGGATCCTACTGCTCTCAGTTCTAGTAGACAACACTTAAAATGGGTTTTAAATTTGTGAAGCCTTTTAAACTTCAGCCACTGCTGTGTTTCCTGCTGTAGGAACCTCTGTGTCCCTATTCAGTGCCATAGTGCATCTCTCGTGATTCACATCACTTTGCCAAAGGGAAGCTGGAGATGCTCTTCGTGAACGCTTCTAGAAAGCTCTTATGTTCCAGGGGAGAGAAGCGTGGCAAAGCCGGCTGCACGCCGGGGTGCTGGGCTGCCCCGTCTCCTGGCCGCGGCAGCAGAGCCCACGGAGCTGCTCCACATCCCTTCCCCTTCCTGGGCAGCCACAGAGCTGCTGCATCTCTCCGTCCGACTGCTGTTGTACCTGATGGAGCTCATGGACCTGTGTCTGCAGAGCATCCCAACAGAAACAGACACCAAATGGACTTGAAGATGAGCTTTGTCCAAAAGTTTGGGGTTTTTTTTCTGGTTGGAGAGGAAAAGACATACTTGTCTCTTTCTGTAAGCCTTGCTTTGCTGAGAAGTTGAGGCCAACGCGTCTGCTGTGTTGATGTGTACTCACAAAGCTTTAACTGTTGTTTCCCCAAAGTATGTTTGTCCCCTGATCTCTCTAAGCCTTTTCTCGAGGACGTGGAGCCCACTGCTGCATGACCATTATTGTGCCTAGTTCCTCTCTATCAGGATGTGACCATGGCTGAAAACCATCTCCACGCAATCAGGAAACTGCTCTTTAATCTTGTGCTTCCGTGCAAATAAATAATTCAGTGTGATCCTGGGAAGCATTGACTTTCCAGCAGTGACCGGTAGATGTAGAGGAATGATTTTGATTTTGTTACTACATTTCAAAGCATCTCTGGCATCTCTCCCCCATGGTTGTTACCGCCATACGTGATACCTTCCCTGCAAGCTCTGCCTTTGCAAGGTAAAATGGAGTCCTGCGTATTTTCAGGTTCCTTTTGGCCGTGCTGAGCTGATGAGCGAGTTCCTGCATAGTGACAGCTTCTGTGTGAAGCAGTCATGCATTTTTGATTCAGTAGTAGTTTATTTTTATACCAGCCAGCAGATGAGTCACACCTTCCCCCACCCCATTGCGATCCCACCTTGGTGCGTGTGATTCATCGCCATCCAGCGTCAACATGCGTTGAGTTTCGTGCCGTCGTTCTGAGGCCCCGCGCTCGTCCCCAGGATGGGTCAGTGACATTGGCAAGTGGATGTCAAACGTAACGAGCCTCCGTGGCATCGTGGTGGAAAGCAGGAGGGGAGTTTGATACGCTAGAGAATCCCAGGAAACCGAGATCTCTGCTCTCCCCAGCCCACGCAAGAGATGAGTCACAGCGTACGAGCAAAATATACTGAGTCAGGGAGGGGGATGTCGCTACATATAGAATATTGACAGATTCTGTGGTTTGGTTGGAATCTGTGCTCTGTAAACAAGCTCACCTCTAATGAAGTAGAGAGTCTGTGTGTTTACTTTGGGACCTCTTTCTGTTGCACAACTTGAGGGAGCAAAGCAGTCTGTTTACTTGTTGGGAAGTAGGACCAAGCAAAATGAAGGTGGTATAAATAACCGAGCCTTTTATATAGCCTAGTCAATATTTGCATATATGTTTTTCAATGTAGCCGAGCTGTCTGCTACTGTTAAGTTAGCTTTTCGGGATTGCCTACCTCGAGCACGTTTTTCTCATTCGGTGTTACTCTTGCTTTACTCACAATCTGCTGCACGCTTTGTACATATTCTTCTTTGCAAATAAATTCTTTCCGTGCCGGTTGCACAACGCTGTCATTCACATAGCAATTAGGCAGGGGTCATGTTGGTAAGACTCGTTCTACGGCTGGATGTAAACAAGCCACCGTGGCGGAGCACGCTGCCAATACCGGCTATTTCACCGGGAACTCCCTGTGCACAACGCTTGTCCCCACGGGAGCTGGAGTGACTTGGGGCCACGTAAGTGGGGGTTAACGCAAGACGTCTACACCCCTGGCTAATTAAGGAGCACAAACATATGTATTAGCTATTGCTGCGGTCGCTTTAATCTTCAGAAATCCCACTCGTATTTACCACCTTGATGGAAACGTTGCCGTGGCCGGGCGTTAAGCCAGCAGCTCACCCCCCAGCAAGGTGCTGCTTTTCGGTGGGGTGCCGCCTGTGCCCCAAAGCGGGTTTGTGCTGGCGTGGAGCGACACGTGGCCATCGCCTGAAGTGTGTTTGTGTCCTGCTTCGTTGTATGGAAAGGTTTGTTGATAGCTGTCATGCTACAACACTCTAGATGAACGTTGCAGCCTCCCTCTGTGAAATATTTGGAAATATTTTACAATGTAAGTGTTTGGTTACTATAAGTGTTTAATAAGTGACTTATTAATCTGTGCAAGATGACACAAAACTGACATCCATGTGCATGGAAAGCAGCTTGCGCCTTTGGGTCACATCTCTTGTTTACATCATTTCCCTAGTTCAGTTCCCTGCGATAGACCTAGCGCTTGTTTTAAGCTGTTGGGTTAATTTTCTGCCAGCGAGGAAAAACTCTTCTCCCCTCATTCTCAAATCTTGCAAAGAAATGTGCCATTGGAGATAGGTTTGAGGTGCCTCAGCAAGGAGACATGGTTTCATTCATCTGAAAATGATTAAGTGATTAATGATTTTACATAAAATCACAACGTGTGTGGAGGTCCCTCACGCCCTTAAAGAAAGGTGATCAGCAGCTTCATTATAAAGTCAGGGCATTGCAACGAACTTTAGAAATTGAGGGATCTCTGACTTCAGAGCTTTTGAATTGCAGAATAAAATGTGGTGGGTTACTGTAACGCCCAGTTAAAGCGTGCCTCCTTTCAAAGGTGGCTTGCTGTTGATCTCTGGAAAATAATACTTTACTATCTGAAAAGACTTTTTTTTTTTTTTTCATGTGGCAGTTCCCTTGCTAGGAAGGGCTTCCTGAATGTGCACATTTCAGCATCTCTTGTATCATCAGGAGTTTTGACTTCCTCGGGCTAAATTTAGGCTTTGTCAATTGGAAGCTATTGGATGCTTTTAAAGCAAGGCCATTAATATTTGAATATGAGATTAGGGCAGTTTCCGTTTTCTATTTCAAAAAGTCCTCATGCATCTCTTATTCTTCCGGTATTGATTGCAGTCATCACAAATCAAAACCCAGCGCCGCTGAGCAGCACACGGAGGGGAGCAGCAGGATGCCGGGAAGCTGAAAAATGCTTTTCCTGCAGATGCTGTTCGTTGAAGCCTGACATGCCCCGCAACAGCGGTCCTAAATCTGCAGCAGTCAGACTCATCCCAATCATCCCGGATGCCTCGTTGGGTTATTCCGATAGACGGCAATGTTCTGGGGTGGGTTGGGTGATGGCTGGGCCATTTCTAGGAAGAAAATTTTTCTGTGCAGGGGGTGAGGCAGTGGCCCAGGTTGCCCAGAGGAGCTGTGGATGCCCCATCCCTGTCTTATCCCTGATATGCCTAGAAACAGCATCAAGAATAAGTTGTTCCATGATCTTTCCAGGGATGGAAGTGAGGCTGACCGGTCTATAGTTACCCGGGTCCTCCTTCTTGCCCTTCTTGAAGACTGGAGTGATATTCGCTTTCCTCCAGTCCTCAGGGACCTCCCCCATTTCCCATGACTTCCCAAAGATGTACCCCGAGCTGAAATCTCTCATGCTTGCACACAGCCCAGGTTGCACCTGGGACTTTGAGCACTGGAGCGTCTCAGTGAGGAAATTAAGATACTGAATGTTTGAAGATAACCTTTGGAATTGAGATTTGGGATGTATGTATTGAATGGAAAACCCAGTTTGACCATTAGGGCCACAATAATTAATAAGGATGCAGCAACCGGTTGGCCTCGTTCTGCTTGTCCCCCTTTCCTGGCCCTTCTGGGAAAATTTTTCAAGTTGCCAGGATGCTGCACGTAGAAATTAATTGAGGTCTAGAGCGATGAAAATCAATTTATTTTCTGGATAGCTGCTGTGTCTGGTGGTGAGTACTGCCTTGATTCAAACAAAGCTGGTTCCCTTTTGGAAGGTGGGTGCCTGATTTAGGGGGATCCCTTTCATATGTTTGTGCTTCCTAAGCGCCAGGAACATCCTCTGTGTAGTGGAGGTTTTGAAGGTGCTCTACTCCTTCAAGAGAAAAACATAGGAGCTGTGCCAGGGAGGTTTGACACAAGTGAAGTTCTGAGGTGTGAGGCTGCCTGCCTCCCAGACTGCCTATGAAATGGGTTTGGAGTTTGCATTTCTGAGCCTGTGCCCTGCCTGCTATTCAAAAACGTCCTCCCATCTCTAAAAGATAAGCCAGAGGCTGAATCTGTAACGGATCCAGCTGCGCCAGAAGAACTTTTCAGCCAGCTCTGCCCTGGGTGGAGACGTGCAGTTTTGTAACAATTTTTTTGTCTTTTTGGTTTTTGTAACAATTTTTTTCCTTCCAAACTCTGTTCCTGCCTGCTTGTCCTCAGCTATCTTAAGGTGAAACAGAGAGATAATATCTAAAGGTAACATCTTATTTAGCATCTCTCAGCTTCTGTTTTGCTGGAGGTTCTCCTGGAGCAGGGGCTGGGAGGTTTTCCTTCGAGCTAGAAGGACCCTGTGGGAAACACTTTCCTGTCAATCTCTTGACTTGCTGAGGAGAGTTTCCATGTGGTTGACTCTCAGCATCCATCACTTACTAGTTTGATGCTATTGCAGGAGCAAACGTTCATCTCGTGGCTTTTTAATCAGCCCTCCTGGTGGGTCCTGCGCTGGTGCCAAAGCAGCTTTGCCAGCAGCACAAAACATCCCTGCCATCCAGCCGCCCTCCCGTAGGACCAGTGTGAGCGTTTGTGGGGCTGAGCTGCAGCCATGGCTTTGTGAGCAGGTCTCAGCACAGCAGCGGTGGGATGGCACATAGGGTTGTGCTGCCAAAAAAAACACCCAGATTGTCCCATCACAGGCTGGCGTGCGGCAGCTGGCCAGCTTCAGCTGCCCGAGCATCATCCTCCTGAGCACCCAAGGCAGAAGCTGCGTGTCCGATACCATTGTCTGCTTTATCCAGCTAAACTGGACCAGTCTGTCATCCAAGACCCAAGCGCTGTTGGAGGAACACCGACCGCTGCCTGTACGTGCCTGTTTTGCTTTATGTTGCTGTGCCGTCCTGGCTGGAACAACTCCTGGTCACTGCACAGCGATGTGGGTTGCAGCTGGGCTGGAATTCAAGCTGTCAAATTCCCTCTGCGTTATCCTGGCAGTTTCACCCTGGTTTGCAGCTGGCCGGCACGCCGTAAGCTTAAAGTATCGCTTAACTCACACTATAGATTTTCTGGCGTGTGGATGGGGAGGAAGCAGGGAGCCGGTAAAAGCTCTGCCTCCAACCGGCAGTCGGAGATGGAGATGAGCTGATGAAGGGCAAGGGCCACCTGGGACTTGGTGTCATCAAATCGAACTGTTTCTTTGGACAGCAGAGGAGCGATTCAGCAGAAGTCTTTTATTATTGCTGCTTTCTTAGAGTTTTTCAGCTGCCAAGAAGTAGCCTTTTCCTTGGCAGCGCTTCTGGAGTTAAATTTGCCTGCTGCTGAGTGCTCTCGTGCAACCGAGAAGCTGTTGTTGCTTTTTCTTGAGCATCCTGTCGATTATACCTGGAATGTAATTAACACACAAGACTTGTTCTCAAAAAAAAAAAAAAAGTGCAATCACAGAGGATACCTGGAATCGTCTCAACTTCTCTGTTCCCTGGTTAAAATTAAGAAACCCAGAAAGCAAAGCAGGAATAACTATGTGAAACAAAACCTTTTGATATTTTCTTCCACCGTGTATTGCAGGTGTGTGGGAAGAGATGGATAATTAAGTTAGAACTTAAGCTGGAACTTTCTGGGGTGGTTTAAAGTAACTCTTCTAAAATTATATAATGTTTTGCTCCTTCTCTTACTGTGTTGCCTTATGTGCCAGTTGCCATCGTCACTGAAACACGAGATTGTTGCACAGGGTGTGTTGATATAAAATCCAATGGTAGTGTGGAGATTTGAGCACGGTCATTTCCCTTGAGCCCGAGAAATGGGAATTGAGTCTCCCAAAACTCGCCAAAAAAGCAGTTTATCATGTTGTGCTTTATTCTTTTGTCTTTTTCAAGAATTGAAACAATTTCATTTGACTGGACTTTACTCTCTGCAGCTAAAAAACTGCCTGGGAATGGGTATTTCTGGGTAAATTTCCCAGATTTTGAAAGTCTTCCTGCAGCTTCCCCTTTCCCATGAGGGCTCATTCTTCTTCCTTTTTTTTTTTTTTATTATTTTTGTGACTACAAATGTGAACATCCTTCTTTCTGAAACTGCTTTTTCTTTGTGTATGTGAGGAGTTGTTTAATACAAGCCACGATATCCGGAAAACAGCTTGTACAACTCAAGGAAAATGAAATGCCACCCCATCTTAATAACACAACGATTGGGAAAATTGTTTTTCTGAAGTAAAAATCAAATCGTTTGGATTTTTACCAGCAGCAAGAACAAATATGTTCTTCCTTCTGTTCTTCCCATGTCTGTTTTTCTTCTGTTCCTTTTCCTGTACCTTTTTTTTTTTGTAGATTCAAATCCTAACAAGCAACTCAGATCACAGCAGGGATTCAATATATCCTGCATGTCCTGAGAAGATACACAAAATACGCCAGGTTTCTGGAGTGGAGCTGGAGCCTTGGAGTCAGCGTGGAAGCCATGCTTTTCACACAAACACATCGGAAATTAGAGTAACTCTGTCTCCTCATGGCTTGTACACAACTGTTGTGTGACAAGTGGCATTTCTTTCCATTAAAAGCTCGGCTTGCTCTGTGGTCATCACGGGAAAAGTGTTGGTCCAACTTGGGACATTCTCCCATGCTTTTTTTCCAAGTACTTCTTGGGTTCAGAAGGTGTTGGAACTGTGCCTCTTCCAGGTCCAAGGGCAAGGAAGCAACTGCCCAAAGATTGGGCTCTTTGCCGCAATGAAGTAGAAAGTCCTGCAGCGATGCCGGAGCGTTGAGCGTTTGCTAGAAGGGAGACAATTCATTGCCCAACTGAAGCAGGAAAAAAGATGTTGTGAAAAGCTGGCAGCAGTTGGAGCAAACGGAGCAGGAGGATGTTGGGGGGGGAGCATGAATAAGAGGAGCTCATGGTGACACTGCTGAGGGCTGCCGAGGTGCCCTCTGGAATAGGTCAAGCAGTTATAGAGGATGTATCGACGATAAATGGGGCTGGGAGCAGAGAAAGCCAGCACAAAAGCCTCAAAGGCTCTCAAACCAGAGTATCAAAACTCAGGAGAGCAAAGAAAACCTGCCCCATCCCTGGAGGGGTTCAAGGCCAGGCTGGATGAGGCTTTGAGCAACCTGGGCTAGTGGGAGGTGTCCCTGCCCATGGCAGGGGGGGGAACTGGATGATAATTAAGGTCCCTTCCGACCCAAACCATTCCATGATTCTATGAAATTATTCGTGAGCTTTACAGTCATAAGCAAGGCTGAAAACACTCCTGATTCCTAAGCAGGTTGGTCATCTCCATGATTTCCATCAGAGCGGTGGGAAGGGAGCTGCCATCCTCCAACTGCAGTCACCCAGGCCCCACTTCTGCACGTTGGTGTTTTTCTGTGCGTGTTGGGTCAGCTTATATTTTTAGGTTGTTTCCCTAATCATATGCCAGATCAAGCTTTGGAAAGTCCCGGAGTAGTTGGCAAGATTGTGGCAGACCCTGGGCCATCACCCCATTTCCACCTGCAGCTCGGCTGCTGGAGTCAGGAACTGTGTTTTCTGCTGGTTTGCCTTTGCATTTCAACTCACCCAAAATCTCTGTCCTTCCCTGAACCCCTCCAGTTACGGGTGAAGGTGACAGGCTGTACTGAAAAGCTTTTACAGTCCTACTTTGGAATAAGACATCTCTGAAAGTAAACAAATATTTGAAAGACTTTTAGGCTAACTTTATTGCAAGGAAACAAGCCTATCTTACTTTTCTCCTCTCTTTCTATTTTTGAAGCAGATTATTCAGAAACCTGAAGGTCAGAACAAGTCTTTGTAATTCCAGCTCATAGATGTAAGCCATTAACCAAAGTTTTTGGGTGGATTTCAACCCACGGGGTGTGTTTTAAGAGGTTGGCCCAGTTGACGTTGATAGCAAAAACTTCTGTTTCTGCCAGGATTTTATTCCGATTTGAAAACTGAGAGAAGGGTAGATCCTCATTAGTGTAATCAGCTTAAATGGGTTGACTACTCTAAAGCAATTTGTTTAATTTGTTTGGAACGTATTTAATTTTAGCTATAGACGTTCAGCTCTCGCACAGTTGCTATTTATGCTGTTTAGCGTGTAATTTTGTGTTCTGCGATTTGTAAAAATAAACTTTCTGCTCTGAATTAAAATTTTGTGACAATCTCCATCCCATTCATCAGTGCTCCTTCAAAATCTCACAGAACTTTGCGTGTGCTGATGCTGCTGTCGTGTCTCTGCATCCGTTTCTGCAAATAATCGTTCTTGCTGCTCACGTAGAGTGTGGTTTTGCATCGAGCATCCGCCATTTGTTTGATGTTGGATTGCTCCCCACTCTCTCTGTCTTTGGGTATCTAATTTGGGGTCTTCCCTCTGCAGTAGAGCTAAACTTTGAAGCCTGCATGAAGAGAGGTTGTGAAGTTCTTCTTGAAATTAAAGACGTTGGCTCCTCTTTATTTGGCCACACCACATCTACGGGCAGTGGGAACCAATTTTGCACAGGAGCAAAAAAAAAAAAAAAAAAATTGTTGGTTCGGAACCTACTGGTATTGTTCATTTTTTACGAGGTGCTCTTGTCTCCTGGCGATTGATGTACGGGAACTTGGGTTTTGCACCTCCACTGAGGTAGGTGCCACGTGTAGCTTCCTGCACTTGCTGCCTCGTCTCTTCCTGGGTGTATTTTGGGCTGCTCGCTGTTGCACAAAGTTTGTTCCTAGCCTTTCATGATGCTCGTATACAGAGCATCAGTACATATTCTCTGCTGCAGCAGATGGTTTCCGCTTTCCGTGCCTTCCACGTGGGGCAGATGCTGCAAAATCAGATTTCCCTTGAGCATAACCTTTGATTGGCATCTCTCTGCCAGTCACCATTTCATAACGAGTCCTGGAAATGGTTTTGAACTGTCTGTATGGCTTTTACACCTGATGCCTGGACTACTGTGGCTTGTTGGGAGTATGCTGGATGGCTGGCGAGTTATCAGGGCCGTCAGTCGTGCCATCAAGCATGAGGCAGCAAGACGGCACTACTGGAATCACCCAGGATGCTTGATGTTGCGATGGAAATTTGCTGAAAGGTGAAGGTGTAGTTCCCTGGTGGTTGTAGTTTTTATACAACACCACTTGCTCACCCTCCTCCTCCAAGGGATGGGGGAGAGAATTAAAAGTGTAAAGGGAAAAGAGACTCGTGGGTTGAGAAAAGAACAATTTAGTAACTAAACTACAATGATATTCAAGGTAATAATAATAATAATTATGATGATGATAATAATAGTAATATATACAGATGTACAAATGTGTGACACACAGTGACACTGCTCACCGCTCGATGACCAAGACTCAGCCCGCTCCTGGCTAATGATCCCGGATCAGGGAGAGTCCTGAAACCGTGATCCCAAGCAGAGATACGAGCCTGAGTATTCGAGACCAAGACCTGACCAAGGCAGGGAGATGACCCTGGGAGAGGGACATCCCAGAGGGAGACAACCTGCAGCAAGAGACCACCTGGAGTGAGCTGACCTGGGAAGACTGAGTACTTCTGGACAGATCCTCAACTCTCTCCTGGCCATGCCGTGCATGGGATGGAACAGACCATCGGCCAGTTTGGGTCTCAGTCCTAAACCTGAGGTCGAATCCTGGGCTGGTCACTGGGGCTGTGCTCCCTCCCAGCTCCTCCTGCCCCTGCAGACACGGGCACAGCGGAGGAGCTGGAAAGTCCTTGACTGTCCTGGCAGCAGCTCTGCCCATCAGTGTGTGATCAGCTTCTGCTCAGCACAAACCCAAACACAGCCTCACGCTAGTTACTGTGACAAAAGTGAACTCTGTCCCAGCTGAAAGCAGGCCACTGGGGTTAATCCAGCTCCAATGAAGCTCTCTCCAAGAGCAGTGGCTGTGTGTTACCGTTCCCACGTTCACGCTCGAACAAACGCCAACCTTTCTGGGGGGGTTGATCCAACTTGTTCCTTGGCCACGTGAGCACGGGGAGGCAGTGGGACGGGGGAGGGTGGAGTGAAGGTGGGACAGTCCCTTTTGGTGACAGCCCGCAGGAGCAGCGAGAGTTTCAGCATCTCAGGAAACCCAAGGCCAGAGTCGTGTGACTGCTCAGGAGCACGGTGGAAGCAAAGTCAGAGTTTTCAGCTTTGATGTTCTTGTTCCAGCCACGATGCTTTCATCTCCAAAATGCTATACTAGGTTTTTGCTGTGCTCAGCTTGAATTTTTTCCAAGACATTGTGCTGCTGAAATATCAGAATTTGCCAGTGGATTCCAGTGCAGTGATCAGTGTGTGTTTATTGGGGTGATAAACTTTCCACGAGAGCAAGGGTGGAGTGGAGCCTTTTACATGCAGCTAAGCCAAATCACTCAGCAGCACGACTGAAGCCCTTAAGCAAATTCAGACGATTTCTGCTTGCAGCAGCCTCTGCTGTAATCAGCTGCTTTTGCTTTTTCTCCAAAGGAGAACCTGCATGGGTCAAGCCTGGATTTTCTTGCCCTAATATGTTGGCCATGTTTAATGCCATGGAGAAACTCCTTGTTCAGATGTTATTTTGTCCATTAATTGCATTAAACTAATGGTGGTTTTATTTCAAGTGTCAAGTTGTACCCTTGAATCCTTGAGAGGAGACCTCTGCTCTGCCCATGGATTTTCATCCTGCACTCTTTGAATCCCAAACCGCTCATCTAGGACGCTTTCACACCACCGTGGCTTGGTTTGACCTTTTCCATCCTCTGCTGATGCAATTGCTCGCCATTAAAAACCTCAAGTTTGACTGCTCAGAAAAAAGATAATTTTTCCTCAATCAATCTCTTTTGTTGGCAACATCCTTCTGGAGTATTTACAGATCTACTGGTGATATTTGTGGAGTTCTTGTGGTTCACTGTGGCAGTGGACTCGGTGGGACCGGGACACGTTGCTTTTTGCTGAATAGAGCCAAGCAGAGGGGCTGTGATTAAATAAAATTTTATGCAGATTTTCTTAGGCTGCCCCTTTTTTCTGTTCATAAGAAGAATGGGTCCAGAGATGCCTGTATCTCCAATTTTTAATATTTACATCAAACTTACAACTTCTCTTTCGAGCTTGGCCCCTTCCTAAGAACGATGCTAAATGTTGACTTGTGTTGGCATGCGCTGAGGGTGCATTACCCCGTTTCCCTCGTAACTTTATTTCAGTAAGCTCTGCAGGGCTTTTCAGTGATGCTCCTTTGGGTCCAGGATATGTGAGCGATGCAGCCTGGGTCTGAAAATGCGATCTAGTTAATTTTTTATTTTAGCAAAGCCAAGAGGTAAGCTCTTGACGACAGAGCTGGCAGCGTTGCTGCTGAAAACCATCCGAGAAAAACCGAACCCTAAAAATATGCCAGAAATGAAGAATGTTTTCTGTAGGCTGGCACTTAGGATGCTTTTTTTAATGTTCTTCGCTACAGCTTCACCTTGCAGGAACTCCCACCTAGAGCAGAGCCTTCCTGAGGTTTAGTGCTGAGAACTCCAGGCTCATGGGACTCTTGGCTTGTAAAGCTTCGAGCGGATTAGAGCTGACTCAAGGGGTTAGGACCCCAGAGAGCACTCAATAGTTGCGTTGCTTCCTTTTCTCCATGAAATCCCCATCTTTTCAGTCTTGCTGCAATTTATCTTCCTCGTTCTTCTATCCAGGAGGAATTTAATTTTAATTGCAATGCTCTCTCTTTACCAAGTGAAGCTGTAAATTTACTCGTTTCCCCTGGCTCTGGGAAGGGGATTCTTCACCTTCTTGAAGAGCTTTTCTGCAATTTGATTCTCCAGTGTTCCTTAATTAGCACACTCCTTGCCTGAGTGGTTTCCTTCCTGATCTGCACTTTTCAAGACTGTTATCCTGAGGTAAAAATTGTAGTAGTATGTATATATATATATATATCTTGAATTTATAATGGTCTGTCCTGGGTTCAGCTGGGATAGGGTATTTGTGTGGCATTTTGGTGCGGTGAGGTCTTTCCATTGTGTATTCACTCTATAATCCTGTTTATTAGTATCTTCTCTTTTTCTTGTGTTGTATTATTAAAATCTGCCGCTACCTCAACTCATGAGGTTCCACCTTTTTTTTGATTCTTTCCCTCACCTTACCGGGTGGGAGAAGAGGATGAGAAGGGAGCAACCACGTGGTGCGCAGTTGCTGCTCGGTCCTTACCCATGACATGGTCTCAGTTTTAAACTTCATAGAATATTCTGTTATTCTCTTCTATTATTCTTCTGTTATTCTCTAAAAATCAGAGAGGATGATGCTAGCATTAGAGGTAATTGTGTAGGTAAGTCCTCATCAGAATTGACCGAAAGCTCAACGGCTCACCATGGAGCTATTGCAGTTATTCAAACCTTCAACACTAAGCTGACAGCATTAAGTTATCATTTGTGTTGGGGATATTTGCAAATGGTTTGGAGCTGCCTGGATCACATCCCATCATTGTTCGGCTTTCTGAATTGCTTCTGCATCAAACCATCCTGTTTTCTTAGAGGACTTAATCGCTGTTTGTGCTTCCTAAAACACAAAGCTCTGTTGGGAGCAGCCTTCCAAGTCCAGGTTGGGTAAATGTTTTATATAAGCCGTCAAACTCCGGTTAGACTGGGAATTCCTGCAGTCCTCTGTAATATCTCATTAATGCGTCCTGATGACTGATACCTAATATAATTCCCCACGCATGTGAGTTAACGAGATTAAAACCATTCTCCGGTAATCTTTGTCAAGCTGCATTTTGTTCTTTTTGAGTAATATATGGGAGCATCGATTCTCTGGCATTTAAGCTTTAGTAATCTCAGCACTGCATTTATTGTATTGTCGGCAAGTTGAGTGCTGTCGGGCAGACTAACGAGGCTTTCCTAAATCTCTGGTAGGATTTAAAGTTATGATGCTGCTGACACACTCCAGCTTTAGAGTTTCCCTGGTCTTGTGTCAGGCTGGGCTGCCCGAGCACACCACGGAGCCGACACCAAACCGGGCCGTTCCACATGCGATTTAATTCTGGTGCCTGATAATTACTGAGGTTTTTTGCTGCCTTTAATATTTGTCTCTTATGTAAATATAGGTGCGTGTATGCATTTACTTAGAACATGTCGTTAAAATTTATGATTGCTGTGCTTCCAGGTCCCATGCTATATAATTCAACTTTGTCGCAGGACATCACATCAGTGTGTTGAAACAGAGATGTTGTTCCAACATAGGACAAAACCCCCTATTTCAAAACAAAAACCCTTCTGTTGTGTTTTGGAACTGCCTATGAGTTGTAGACTGGAAATATATACATTTTTTCAAAGTGTTACACAGCTTGATACTGCTGCTGAGACACTGAGCGCCTGTGCTAGATGCTGATTAGAAAAAATTGCAGTTTGAGGGCTGATCTAATTTTTCTTTTTGATGAAAAGGTAATTCAGGCAATGCTGTACGGCTCAGTGAGTGTTCAGACACCAAGGCTGGGTTTTTTCCCTTTTCTGGTGCCTTTCAGAAAGCTAATCCACGCAAAAAGCCCCTGTCAGCTGAGTATAAATATTGCCTACTCTCGCTGAGAAATCCGCGGCTGAGCTGTTAGGTGGGAAGGGTGGGCTCGGACTCCTACCCGTTGGGTGTCAAGTGTTGTGTGTGACTTAGCAAAAATGGTTTACACATATGCTCAATGACTATGATTGCTTATTTTTACACGGTGATGGGTCAAAATGTAAATCTTTGCTCTTTTTTCAAGGAAAATTTTTTTTTCCCTTTCTCATGAGTATAAGAGCAAACATTGTGTAAGGTTGTGCTGAAAAATGACAACTATGTATTTTCTTGGTTGAAAAAGCAGCTTTTTTGTTGGACGTGCCTCATTTTCTGCAAGGTCTATCGTCTCCCCAACTGCTCAGACAGTGCCAGACCACGCATGGGGTCATACCCTGCCTGGTGATTAGTGCAACGCAGGGAACTCCGTGTCTCCTGATATGAAGTCCAAGCGTTGATGCTGCCAAAGCTTGATGCGTTCATGTGGTCGTGTTATTGCTTTGAAAGCCATTTGTCTATTCAAGGATGTAGCTGAGCAAAGCCTGCACTGATTTGGCCTTCAGTTCATTCACAGTGTGTGCTGAAACTTAATTGCTTGCTGGGGAGATCAAACAGAAAGGACACTTGAGAGGTAAAAACAAAGGCTCTGCCCAGCGAAAGATTTCCACACAGGAGGAAGGCTATTCACATTCTCCCGCTGACTGATTTAATTTCTTTCTGTTTTCTTCCAGCTGAAGGGCTTCCCCAGGTGTATTACTTTGGACCGTGTGGAAAGTACAACGCCATGGTACTAGAGCTGCTTGGTCCTAGCTTGGAAGATTTATTTGACCTCTGTGATAGGACGTTCACTTTGAAGACGGTATTAATGATAGCCATCCAGCTGGTGAGTAACCGCGGGTACGGCTCTTCCCGGCAGCCTCCACGATGCCCACCTGGGTTTGTGTCAGTCCTGGGTTAGCTGAAGGATAGGGTTGGTTCAGCGGGAGTTTCAGGGGTCTCTTGACTGGAGAGAGAATCTCCTGACATCATAAAAACATGGAATAGTTTGGGTTGGAAGGGACTTTCAAAGATCTAGTTCCAATCACACCTCCCACTAGCCCAGGTTGCTCAAAGCCTCATCCAGCCTGGCCTTGAACCCCTCCAGGGATGGGGCATCCACAGCTTCTCTGGGCAACCTGGGCCACTGCCTCACCCACCCTCATTGTAAAAGATTTATTCCTTATACCCAATCTAAACCTTCCCTCTTTCAGTTTAAAAATGTTGCCCCTTGTCCTATACCTAAAGACCATGGTAAAAAGTCTCTTTCCATCTTTGTTACAAAATAAAGTTTCTCAGGTTTGATAAAAACTCTTACTTATAAAGGGAAGGTCAAATTATGCTTCTGAGAAAACTTCCTCCTTGCGAAGCAGAACCGGTGAAGCTGGATTCCTATGGACTCGCGTCCTGTGTCCCCTCCACGCCCCTGCCCCAGCATCTACCCCAGCTCCCTCCTCCTGTTTGGACATCCCCCAGGACATCTCATTTCTTACCCACTCCCCGGGATGCAGTGAGCACAGCACCCTCCCACACTCCTACCAGTTTGACTTGTTTGGTGCTACTGGGTGGCTCATGCACTAGAACCTCTCAGAGCGACGAGAGCTGAGGTCTCCTGAGCCACAATGTCAGCATTTGAGGGCTCTGCTGTGCTCAGATTTGGTCAAAATCAGAAAGAAATAGATCTATGGGCAGCATGATATCTAAAGGAGAGGAAATCAAGCTGAAAGTGGTCGCTTGGATTTGTGTTTGCGTTAAAAGTGGACGATGTGAAAACTGAACGTATTAAATGTGGAGAATGGGTGGGTAGGGCCGATCGGTTATCATTTTAGTTTGGCTTTCTGGTTTTCAGCCTGTGGTCTGTAGATGCCCAAGTGGCACAGCAGAGGTGGGACTGTAGATTCACATTAACAGATGTGTGGACAGAAGTGTTGAAGGAAAGAGAAGATAGTAAGGGAGTGAGGAACACAATCCTTTCTAAAGAAGCTGAAGTTTGCCACAGCAGACTCTCAAATGGAAAACTAAGGTCGCAGGTGACGCCGGCCTGGTACTCGGTTCATGACGTTGTGTTCCTACAGCTGAGGGTCTAGTTTTGTTGGCTTTGAGTGTTCCTTCCTTAGTGGAAAACCAATTTATGGTATTGGTTTTGATTAAATCAAGTGCCGTCAGATGGCAACACCTTGGATACAGCTTATATGACCTTTTGGTTGTAAAGATATAGAATGTGAAGATGTAAATTTATTCCCGTGAAACTGACGGGGAGATGGAGATTGTCACCGCAGTGTCCGTCTGCCTTTTTTCCAAACCCTGGGGTTGAGGATGAGCTCTGTGCTTGGGCAATCTTCACTGACATCATCTGCTGATCTTATGACCTTAGCTGGCCTGTTAGCTTGTCCAGACACTGGTTTGGGAAACAGGTGCTTAGGGTGATACCAAGGCAATCGCAAATGGAGGAGCTGATGTTCTCCAAAAGGAGCAGGTGGTGCTGCTCCTTCTTCCATGGGGAGATGTCTTAGAACCTTTACAATCTTCTCAGGAAGATTACATGAGTTACAAGCTTAGAGCAGATGCATTTAAGGAGAGAGATTGAGCATGTTCAGGTGTGCCTCATCTCCTTCCCTGGGAGGTTTCCTGAAGGAGGGCTCAGCTGGCCCTCACAGACGTGTTTTCTGAAGGGGCTGGCACTTACCACTCGACTGGAATGAAAACCCTTCACTCCATCCACAAGGCTTTGGGGGAAATTGGTTTGGATTTATTTTAGTTCCTACGCTAAACCATTGCAGTCAGAGAAGGAAAGGCGAACTGTCAAATTCAGCAGGTTCACCTCCATAAATTGCGTTTTGCTCTTGCTTTGGCCAGACAAGCCTGCTTACGCTGCTGGAATTTGAGCTGCAGGCATGAGGAGGCATAAGACTTCACTGCCAGAATCCAGTGCACTGCACAAGCGGTGTTTCTCTCCTCTGACACTTGACACACCTGTTAACGAAGCCTAATATGCAGGGGCTCTTCCAAAAATGGGAATGGCCCAGCAGCACCCCGGGAGGAGCCCCCTGCCCTGACATAGGGAGTGAAGGACAACTCAGCACATTGCAGAAAACTGCTGTTCTGGTTCAGTTCTCACCAAAATGTCATCAAATTATATATAGATATATTTTTTTAAGCCCAGAAAGTCCACCCAAAGGTAAAGCTTGTCTGGGAGGCCCCTCTGCAGCACAGAGCTTCCAGGAGATGACCCCAATGCTGGGAGTCACCTTTGCGTTGCCGCTCCTCCTGCCTTGGGCTTGATTCTTTCTGGAGGGAGAAGAAGGAAATGTCTCCTGTAGATGTCTTTGGAGCAGCAGTGCTGGCAGCCGGGTTGCCCTGGGCTGGTGGGGTGTTAATTGTCCCCTAGATCTTTCTCCCTGCGCTTGTACATAGTGATCTCCATGTCTTTGGGAGCATCCAGTCCCTTCTCCGCTGTTTGTGTGGTTCTTTGCTGTTGCCTGCCGCAGGCTCAGCCCCACAGGATCCAGCTGCTCCTTCCAAGGTCTCGTTTACCTGCCTTCACCTCCTCTCCATCCTTCACCCTGACCACTGCTGGCAGCACTTCTCCAACACATCTACACATGTGCTGCCTGCTAAAACCAGGCAGGAGCTTTGCATGTGGTGTGGTGGCACTTGATCTCCTTTTTTGTGTGGCTGGTGGTCAATTTTTAACCAGAGGCATCCCTGAAAGCTGTTTTTTAGCACATGTATGTGCTTGGCTGGTCTTACCTAGCTTGACAGGTGGCAGCTTCTCGGGGCTAGGTTGGACTCTTCAACTCTACTGATGTTAGAAGAGAAGCCTTCTAAGAGAAACAAATATATTGGCATCATTTTAAGGAGGGTCATTTGTGATTATGGAAGAATTTAAACGTAGTTTTCCATCAAGAAGACTCTCCTGGCTGAGGGAGATGGAGAGTGGACAGTAATGAGTCTTCAGGAAGGAGAGAACCAACAGCCCTTGGCTTTGTCGCCAGGCTTGCATGTTCTTCTGGTAAGCACGTGTTGTGTTCAGAGCCACGGCAGCAGCTTATCAAACAGAGCTGGGGTTGAATCAGAAACGCTTGTAGTCTAATGTCGCCAGGCTTGCATGTTCTTCTGGTAAGCACGTGTTGTGTTCAGAGCCACGGCAGCAGCTTATCAGAGCTGGGGTTGAATCAGAAACGCTCGTAGTCTAAATCCACCATTTAATATCTTTTGGTGAAAACCTGCCTTGAAGGAGTCCTTGGTTCTCCTTCCCCGGTGGAAGTTTTCCAGCTCTGTTACTGCTGTAATTTGTGCATCTCTGATGCTTCATGTTGCTCTGCTAAGAGCATCAAACTGGAACTGCTTCCTCCATCCTCCATGTGCAACTGAGGAGATCGAGTGGTTGACGTTCCTGAAAGCTTGGCAATTAAAAATTCACTGCCATGAGTCCCTGAAGCCCAGAAATCAAAAGTCATCTTGGAGCTGACATGGTGATTGGGCTGGGGGAGAATAGTTTCTTTATTCTGGCTTAAATTTTTCACTCTTGGCCAGGTCCAACATGTGCGGTGCTCATTGACAACTCCATTTTGTCAGGAGTAAATGTTATTGTCACCTTGCGCTTGCTGTCAGAGACACGGCCCATTGTGCCAGACACTGTGCGAATAATTCGGGCTGCAATCTGGACTAGGTTTTTCACTCATGACCAGCAAAATTGTCTTGCACAAGAGACACCAAAACAGCTTTGAAACAGGAGGAATTTTTGATCTCTGCCGATCTGATCTGTACTCAAGCAGGTGATGTGTGGAAGAAGGGCTCAGATTTATCAGGAGGACCTCGAGATGGGATTGCCAGCAGGGTCAGATCCTCAGGGTTTATTACATCTGCTTCCTTGTCAAGAGAAAGGAAAAGCAAAGGATGGGTTTCTTTGGTATCTGATGAAATGTCACAAGTATCCTCTTATTCTCTGCCGCAGCACAGTGGTCCTGTTCTACCTTCCCAGGGGTTTCTCCAACATCTGAAATGGAGATTTGTGGCTCCAAAGATGGACTTGGCCAGCTGTGGCTGCAGAAATCCTGCTGTAATTCTCTCACCCACCCCTAGCGTTCCTGTGCCCTATGATAAAATGCCGAAGTCTGTTTTTATTACTGTTAAAATAATGGAGCGGGTGTTCACACAGCTTCACAGTCACTGTTTTTCCACTGTAAAAGCGACTCTGACAGTTAGTCCCAGCTCCTTGCAGTGGTTTCTGTCTGTTTCGGACTTGGAGAGCATCCTGCGGCCATCGTTGGCTGTGCATAGCTCTGGCAGCACATCGTGAAGCATCCAGGCAGGTGGAAGGACAGAAAAAGGAATATGAAAGACCCAACAGCATCTGTTGGAAGCAAAAAAAGCAGGTAAATAGGTATCTCCAAGTGCTGCTGGAGTGTATTTGTTCATCTGACATCTCATCTGTCCAGGTTATTGTCCTGGCCGATGCGGCTTGCTGTGAGGTTTTAAGGAACAAAAAAAATGTGCTTTTTTCAGGTTGTGTAATTGCTGTTGGACATTTCAACAACTGAGCTTCTCTGGCAGCAGAGACAAATCAAATGAGGCTGTCAGGCTTTGTTTGAAAGCTCATTATGCATGGAGAGGCGAGGAGATGTTTTGTTCCCATTTGAAGGGTTGCATCTTAACTTGAATTGCCTCCCGACGTACCTTTTTGTCTTCCAGCCTCCTGCTATGTCCTCTAGGTGATTCAAAGCGTGAAGAGTGGCTGAAGTGCAGAACATCTGCTCTGTTCTGCATCATCCTGTAATTGATTAGAAATAATGGCTGTTAGCCGTGAAACCCATTTTCTCAGTGCATTGAAATAAATCACTACTTAGAGGGGAGGGAAACGGCAACACATGCTGTTACCTTCTTTGAAGAAGTCCTATTTTTTAAGACTGATTTACCTGCAGCCCGTTTTTTCTTGTCTCCTGCCCTCCCTGTGCAGAATTGTTTATTTTCTACAGAGCGCTGCCCCCTCCTGCCTGTTCTTTAGGAGTGGTGGAAATGCATCAGGTTTTCCTTAAAAATAAGGGATTTGGTAAACCTCCAAACGTGTGGAGCTCCCAGCCAGGCGTGGATCCAAGATCTGTAAAGAGAAAGAGAGTTCTGGGTTTGCCAGCTTCAGAATAAGAAGTGAGGTGCAGAGCTCTCTTACCAGTATGAACCCAGTGCAAAACCCGCTCAGGAACCAGGGAGCTCCCTGGGGAGGTGACCAGCCGGTGGCTCTCCCCTCAGATGTTCACCAAATCTGATGGCATCACGCCACGAGGTCCACCCCGACGGTGCGGCAGTGACCTCTGTGGACTGACGCTCGTTAGTGCAAAATTTGGAGTTGGCGAGAGCTTTGCGATGGTTTTGCAGTGTCACGAGCCTGCATGCCGATGGGTAGATGGACTTTCCAAAGAAACATCTTGCTTAAAAAAGCTGCCGTGCATGCAGGGCAGTCATGGACCAAACTGGCCGTAAGTGGTAATTCACATGTTTTCGTTTAAAACTTATTTTTTTAAAAAAAGGTAATAAATTAAATTGTGAATTATTTCCAATTGGAAGCATCTAATAAGTTAGGAACCCAAAGTGCTGACCTATTTGAATTTTATCTGCAATATATGTAGTTTCAAAAGCAATATTAATGATGAGCATCTGAATAAGGTGCGTTGTTAGAGGGGAAATGGCCCCCCATCACCTTGGAAGTGGGGTTCCTGCGTTTTTACCTTCTCTTCTCAGTTGTACCACCAGACCAAAGTTAGTTAAAAGCTGAAAAATGTTCCAGCTATTCCTGGTTGACAATTGATGGATTAATTATTCTTTTTAGTCGGCGTTGAGAACCGTAAGGCTTCCGCCTGCCCCAAAATCCCCCTCTATGAAGAATCTGGCGTGTCTAAGACAACATATGGGTCGAGGGAGGAAGGTGGTGAGATGCAGAGCAACAAGGGAAGGCTGTGGGCAAGGGAAGAACTCTTGGTAACCAGTTTAGTGTGTTTAAAAATCAACAGAAAAAGGCTGCCTCGATTCCTGGTGGAATCCTTTGAAGAGCTGTGTCCCGTTGGTAATGTTTCAGAAGCAGCCTTTGCAGTTTCTGTTGGAATAACGTCAAGGAGCACAGTAGGGTAGCCGGAGAAAGGAGGGGAGGACGAATTCCTCTTCTAACTCCACATCGGAGGATGCGACCTGGCTCCAATCATAACTTCTGCCTCAGTTCACTCCATCTGCTGTTGTGTTTCTCAGAGAGTAGCTGAAATCAGAGATAGCACCGAGCAGAGGCTTGGTGATGGGTTAACAAAACCTCGCTGCCTCGTTAGCCAGGAGGGCACATGCCATGGGTAAGGACTGAGCAGCAGCCGCACACCACCAAGTGCTACGTGGTTGCTTCCTTCCCCCGGCTTGCCCCTCTCAGTGAGATGGGGGAAAGAATAAAAAAACATAAGGTGGAACCTCGTGAGCTGAGGTACCCTATCCCAGCTGAACCCAGGACAGCGTGGTAGCTGGTCTGCTCAGAAATAACTTTCTGCCCTGTCCTTTTGCAGATATCTCGAATGGAGTACGTGCATTCAAAGAACCTCATCTACCGAGATGTCAAGCCCGAAAACTTCCTTATTGGCCGGCAAGGCAATAAGAAAGAGCATGTCATTCACATCATAGACTTTGGATTGGCAAAGGAGTACATCGACCCGGAAACCAAAAAACACATTCCTTACAGGGAACACAAGAGCTTAACTGGAACGGCGAGATACATGTCCATCAACACTCATCTCGGCAAAGGTCTGTGTGGGCGGTGGGAGCTCGCTGTGCCAAGCCCTATAGACCTCCGATGGTCACTTGGCTTACAGCTGTTTCCTGCCCTTCGAGCTATTTCTAAGCTGCTCGGTGCTGTGATGACCCTTCCCCCCCCCTTTTGAGAAACTGAGAGAGCTGAAATGTTGGAAGCTTCATAATTGTCATTTTTATTAGGAACTAAATAACTGGTAGCAACCCTGTGCCGATAAAAGGCAAGTAGGCGGGTAGTAATTGCAGTGCTAAATGATGGCCAAATGGATTTTTATAGCACAGCTCTACTGGTTCCTTCCAGTTTCAGGTGTTACAGTTGGATGTTCCCTGACCTAATAATTGGTTGGAGAAAATTAATGATTTACCTACTTTTAAACCTGGCTTTCATCTCCTTTCCTCACTGCCTGCTTTCACACCAGATTATGTTTCTGTGGCTGAAAGGCAAAAAAAAACTTATTAAATGTTTATATTCACTTAAACTCATAAGAGCAGTAAAATAATGGAATATTCTCCGAGTAGCCTCCCAGCTAGGAGATCAAGGGCTCGCTGGCTTTCACATCTCGTGGAGAGCTCGCTCTCTTTGGGGATTAAGGAGGGATGGGCCCAACTTTTACTTTTGGAAAACCTGGTGAAGAGTCAGGAAGGGATGGAAGAATGAGAAGCCGTAGTGGGAGCAGGCTGGGGAACTCCCCGTGCCGGGGACGTGCTCTGTGGGTGGGTTCGTAAACAAAATCCGCTTGTGTTTGTAGTACACCCTGTGCCTTCTTTAGGACCCGTGTCCCTGCAGGTTTTGCAGCTCACACCATAAGGATGGAGCAGCAACCATGCACCACCCAACACCACATGATTGCTCCCTTCCCCCAACTTTCCCCCTCCTGGTAAGGTGAGGGAAAGAATAAAAAAAAAAGGTGGAACCTCGTGAGTTGAGGTAACGACAGGTTTTAATAATACAACATGAGAAAAAGAGAAGATAACAACAAACAGGATTATAGAGTGAACACACAATGGAAAGACCTCACGGCACCAAAACCCCGCACAAAACCCCCCACCCCTCTCCCGGCTAGCTTCCCCTTATATCCCGGGCATGACACCAGCATGGTATGGAATATCCCTCTGGCTATGGCCACCTCCCAGCTCCTCTGAAATTAACCTTGTCCCAGCTGAACCCAGGACACTCATGGAGGTCCTGGGCGGGTGTATTTGAGGAGGGGAAGGTTGACGACTGGCTGTGCAAGGGGCTGTCTCTGCCCGGTGGAGTTTTGTGGGGCTGATGCTTTGCTGGTGGGGCCAGCCCAGGTGGAGTTGGTCCCTTCATGTTTCAGCACTGAGCAGAGTGAAGGAGGCCGGTTGCAATTTTTTCTGAAAGATGAGTGCACTCAACCATCTTCCCGAGTAGTTCATCTGCATCGTTGCACTAAATTACCCAGGACATCCTCTTTCTTTTCCCTTTTTACAGCTATATGAGGGTAACATGCAGGAACTGTCATCTCCATTCCCTTCTGCTGAGGGTTCTCACCACTCCCCGCATCCTTTGAGGGTTAAATTTGCTGCTGCTTTGGAAGGAGGGTCATGCTGTGCAAAGCGCTGCCTTTTTCTCCTCTCACAGATGATGCAGCATCAGGCACGGCTCACGCAGGGTTTGTCGTGGCGCGTGGGCTGCATGAGTCGATTTGCTCCAGACTGCGGCTTTGGAGCAGGTTATCTGCGCGCAGGTGGAGATTTGGAGAAGAGGAGGTTCCATCAAATCGGTCTGTGAGCTCGGTGAACCCAAGTCTGCGTCATGGCACAGTGGACACATGCTGTTGTGCCCCAGATTTGTTATTCTGTCTTATATCCTCCCTTGGGATTTTTTGATACATTTTCATAGATTATTTTAAGGATGCTTTTTCCTTTGGCTTGAGGCCCCCTCTCCCCCCTCCTCGGTTATAACATCTGCATGGCAACAGCAGCAAGTGTTTTGCAAGGAAAAGCGGTGCTAGGAAGAGCTATTTTTGATCTGCTCTGATGTGATGAAGCTGCAGAAGCGATTGGGAAGGGGTTGGCGCCGTGCAAGACGGTAGATCCCTGCCGCTCATTGCAAGCGTCCCCTGCCTGTGTAGTTCAGAGGAAATAAAATAATCCAGCGGCACATCGCAGTCGCACCATAAGCACTGGCAGCCCAGAGAACCGGGGAACAGCAATTATTATTCCTCTGCAGTTAATATTTCCACCTCTTCTCCACTTTACCTAAGGCTGCACAGGATGTCATACAGTTCCTGTGTTATCTCCCTCCTTCTAGCTGATATTTTCTTTACATATTTTAAGTTTTTTTTGTAACAGGTTCTAGATATTTTTGCACAAGGTCTGAGCTACAGACAGCAAGTGAACTTCCTTGGGATCGCTTTATCTCAGAAATAGGTGTGGCTGCTGATGAGATCTCAGCTCCATTTCTGCAGCAGTAATTTGTCATCTCTTCTGTTTTAGAGCAAAGTCGTCGAGATGACTTGGAAGCCCTTGGCCATATGTTTATGTATTTCCTCCGAGGCAGCCTGCCCTGGCAGGGATTGAAGGTAGGTTGGAGTTGGAGGTTTTGCCCTTTGAAGCTTTGTCTGGTCTCTGTCCTAATGAGCATCTGGTAGGGAAACTTTTGCAAAATCCAGCCAGAAACGCTGTCCTCTCCTTTGTGTCGTTGAAGTCTAACGACACAGCATTAGATTTACCTATAGGAAAAATGTTAAGGTAGAAATATGTCACCTGTCACTTCAAGTTACCATTAGCTGAGTTGAATTGGTACAACTCTGGAGAAGATTCAGCAGAGTCTGGGACAGGGACAGCAACAAGATTTCTGCTGAGCTGCTGGAGCAGCTTTGTCGTAACGTGAAGCTGCCCCGAGCTGGAGTGCGACTGGAACACACTGGTTGTTTATGGAATTCCAGTTATGGCACTCAATCCCCCAGCTGCATCGGCAAAACGTGTTTATAATGGGAGCGATTGGATAGTTTTAGATGTGCAGAGGGACTTCAGCTTGAGAAACTGGTTTTCTGGCAGAAGTATTTCAGCTTGGCTTCCCTCCAGAGCGACTGGACACTCAGTGCTTAGAAGTTTATGAAATGTCGTGTACAGTGGGGAGGGCTGCGAGCAATTGAGTTACGGCAACTGCAGCGACCATCCGTCAGCTGAATTAACCACTAGTGAGTCATTTGCTGGCCCTGGAGCTGTTGGTAGCTGCATCTTCACTTCTCCATCACTTTCCTGATGATTAAACTACTGTGTTCAACTCTGGAATTGCAGCGAGTGGAGGGATCGAATTCGATCAAGTTAGGAGGAGGTTTATTAATGAAGACAATAACTCCTGTTAGACCTGTTAGTGGCGTTGGAAAAAGGAGACAAGATTTTGGGCTTGCAAGCTGCTCGGCAGAGAGCTGCTACAGTCAGCAGCAGTGGCTTGTGTGATGGACCTCATTAAGCTGTTTTGTCACCATGTATCCAGTTAGTCTCAGATTAGCCTTACCAGACGTGTGCCAGAAATGTTGGCAACGACTCATAAAAGCAAAGAAAGGGTTTTTCAAGCATGAAGGTGATAGTGAAAGAAATCAGAATCTCTCCAACTTTCAGTTTGCACCTCTGTAAGTGTGTGTTATTCTGTTCTCTGTTTTGTTTCTGGTTTAGCCGAACTCCTTTGTCCTAAATTAATCCTGTAAATTGTTCAAAAATAATTCTAGACTTAGACAAGATTCTACAAAATTTTCTCAGTTCAGTGATGAATTTGATAACAATTAGTTGACTGCTTCTTGAAGTCCTGTATTTTTGCAGCTCCAGAACAAACGCAGGCTCTTCAGCTTCATCTAGAATATGGCATCTTCACTCTACTAGGTTTCTTCATCTTATACTTTTGGTCTCTATTGTCGGAGCTAAAGTTTGAGAGAACATCTTATGGTGCTAATTATGCTGCTGGCAGGTCGAATTAGCAGATTTGGAAATGGAGGCATAAAACTGTTCTTAGGATGCTGACTGGAGCAGAGTTCTCTGCTTCAGGAGGGATTTAGGTGGGAAATCTAACTGATTTTTTTTTTTTCCATTTTTCTTTCTGACCACCTGTTTAATGAGTGCTGTGTAGGTCATAGACATTTGGGGGTGAAAGAAGAGGTGGTATGGGAGTAGCGTGGCATTTAGGAGAAGCATCTGATGTAAACTAGTTATCTACATGGTGACATTCTATTATACACAATAAAAACCCAACGTGCCCAAATTGCTGTTCCAATTTATCTGCTTTTACGCTTGTTTGTGAAGGTGTTGGGATTGCCAGTGGCTCTAAGCCTAGGACTGATATGCAATCAATAGTATCTGCAGCTTTATTTTCTTGTCCCATGAAAACTTCCCTGTACGGTCCTCAGGACTGGGCTGGTAAGAAATGAGCCATATAAGATGCTAAGAAGTGTCCTTCCTTTCAAATACCAATGATGTTTTGAATGTGTCCTGGGATTTTATTTGCTGATAGCACGTAAAATGGATGGCAAGACTTACACCAGGGTAAGATAGGATTCCTACGGGTGTAGTCTAGGATCCAGTTCAAAGTAACATCTTCAGATACCACCCAGAATCGGTATTAAATACATTGTTTTTCTTCCCATCCAGCATGTTGCTTAACACATGGTTGAACTCTTTCTCCACAACTGTTTTGTCTTTGTGCGCTACAGGCTGACACCTTAAAAGAGAGGTATCAGAAGATTGGAGACACAAAGAGAAACACTCCGGTTGAAGTTCTCTGTGAGAACTTTCCAGGTAAAGCCCTGATGCGACCATTTGAGCACAGCTGGACATACACCTTGTTAAATATCATGGTTCTGAGCTCCTCTGGCGGAAAGGATTCGGATGATGTGTATCCGTTATGTTGTTGCTCAAGCCGTCAGAAAACTGGAGCTGCTGTTAGAAATTATTGAGGCCTGAGAGCTTGTGGCTGTGGGTTAAAATGAGCGTAATGCTTCCCATCAAGGAGGCTGCTCGATGTGTTCCTGCTTGGCTTCCTTCCCAAAGAGGGCCTCATTATTTTCTCTCTCCTGAGTGATGATGTTGCTTCTACTGAATTAATTCTTTTCCAAATGGAAGGTTTTCCAGGTGTTAAGATTTTAGGTAGCCAGCTTAGAAGATGGGCTAGAATAGACTATTTCAGTTGGAAAGGACCTACAATGATCATCTAGTCCAAGCATCCTTGGATATGTCTGTCATTGAATTTCACCTTCTGACAGCAGTTTTAAGGAGAATGTTATTAAAGATGTGCTTCTAGCCAAGCCCAACACCTTTTCTCTTCTAGACAAGCCCAACACCAAGCCCAACACCTTTTCTCACCTCTTAAAAGTCCACCTTGGAGCTAGGAGAGCAGAGTAGGAAGGTAAAGCCCTCCCCAGGTACCCTGTGGCCTTCACAGAGTGATTTTGATGTTTTGGCTAGGAAGTGGGACCCCTGACGCCAGGGAGAGCACCCAGGTCCCCACAGTTCGTCCCATTCCTGCAGGAGCTGTTGTGTCCCATGGCTCTTTCCCAGCATGAGAAGCAGCAAAGCCTGCAAGGGGGTCATTGTTCACTCAAGTCGTGCTAATTCCACAGACATATGTACGTCCAAAATCCACCTAGTTCCAATCAGTAGAGCTTTAGGTTGGCCATTCTTATCTTTTTCCTCAATACTCGTTCCTTAGAGCTCAGTCACACCTGCAGGTTGGGGCTGAAGGGAGATGAGAAAACTTATCTCTGTTCCTTGCTAGCCTGAAATCTGTTGGTCCTCCGTGTTTCAGAGATAACTAGCAGGAAGAGGGAATTCCCTTTCTTCTTTCTTTCTTCTTTCTTTCCTCTTCTACTGCAACACGACATGCGGTCACCCTCCCCTTCAAAGTCTTGGTTTGAATATTCAAGGCTCTGGGTGATGTGATGACACCGAGCAGCACGGTGCCCTGGGCAGCCAGGCCCCCAGTGGTGCTGGAGCTCAGGGTGCCCACCAATGTCTCCTGCTTTCCTTCCCCAGGGGCAATCACTGTGGCTATTTTAAACGTCTGTGTGAGCAGATTACACGAGAGCATCCTGGTGCAGGTTCAGGGAGTTGGCATTTATTGTACCGTGTGGTTTAGTGTTTGGTTTTAGACAGAACTAGCTGTGGAACTCACATTTGAGGTGGAGCAGAGGTGGGACTTCCATCTTCGCTTGAGAAGTGTTTGAATTGATTTGTGTTGTGGACTATAACTAAAACCACTCCTTTTATAAGAACAGCCCAAGCTAGCACTGATAACCCGGACAGTTCGCTCACAGCACAATGTGCAGTGCTAGAACACAGACCTTGGTTTGCAGCAGCTCCTTCAGAAGATTCAGAATAAAAGCAGGCTGTTATTAGACTTTGGGCAGGGCAGGAGGGCTCTGGAGAGCTGAGACTTGTCTAGCAATAAAAGGCTGTTGGGTAGGTCATGGAGGGTGAAACTTTTTGGTGATCCTCAGCTTCTGTCAGTCCGTGTGACTGAGCTGAACTTAGCGGAGCCTGGACGACTCGGGTCACTGGTGATCTGGCCCTTGGTCCAACTTTGAGCCTAGTGCTGTGGGAAAGCCTTGTTGGAGTTAATTGAACCGTAGAATCATTTAGGTTGGAAAAGACCCTTAAGATCATCGAGTCCAAACATTAACCTAACACTGTCAAGTCCACCACTAAACCATGTCCCTCAGCGCCATGTCACTAAAATAAAATAGCGTGAGGAAAAAAAGTAATGATCATAAGCTTGACTTTCTGAAAAATCTGTAAACCGCTGAATGGGTTGCTCTGGTGAGTCTGACAAGCGTATTTCCAGTGTATGTCACTCTGAGAAGCTTGTAAGTGGTGGAGCTCATGTGAGAGCAGAACTGACGCTGCTGCTTTTTCCCCCTTTTCCAACAGAGGAAATGGCCACGTACCTCCGTTATGTTCGGCGATTAGACTTCTTTGAGAGACCAGACTACGATTATTTACGAACCATCTTCACGGAGCTGTTTGAAAAGAAAGGCTACACCTTTGACTACGCCTATGACTGGGTCGGCAGGCCGATTGTAAGTTGTCCCATTGAGTCATGAGGTTCAGAAAGGAACCCCTTGCTCTCTAAACTCCTTCTCAGAGAGGAGCCCAGATGCGGCTGGATCCAATCCTAGTTCCAGACTTACTCAAGGGTTTATGTCTAAAGCATTATATATGCATAATCAATCCTTTACATCATTTTGCTAAGATTTCATAGTTTAGCATGCTGTCAATCACTCACTGAGAATCTGTTGCGGCAAGGAATCTCTCAACCTTGAGGAGAAACCTTGAGAAGCGTCCCTGCTCAAGGGGATATCCTGGCATGTAGCTGAGGCCATGCAGGAGAGCTCAGCGGGCCCTGGGCTGTCCCCTGTTTGTGCAGTAAGATGGTGGACTTGCAGCCATATTTGCTTACTAGCTATATTTCGGGTAGTGCATGCTCAGCTCACTCTCAGTTGTTGAGCAAAATGCGCAAGACAGCACTTGGCTCTTCTGCTGTGATCTGTCTCTCTCAGATCTACTTGGAGCCGGAGCAGCCATCACAACCAGACACATCCATTGCAACCACCACTGGTGGTTATCACTTGACCAGGGCTGCGGGAGATAAAGGTCAGGTTGGGGTGGGAGCACACCATCACAGCTTGCCCTGGTGGGACGTTCAAACCTCATTTTCCCACTTGTGGCTACAAACACGACTAGACGCAGTTTCCTCTAGTCTAGCACAGGATTTGAGACCAACATCTAAAGACATCCATCTTAAAGCAGGAGAGCGTAGTTGCTACCTCAGCACTGAGCAGTGGAAGACCTCTGTAATGGTCGAGTTGTCATCGAGACGTACGGGAGATCTAGGCAGGGCTCTGAGGGATCTCAGTGAACAGTAACAGTAAAGCAGTTCTGAGTTCAGGAGATCTTGGGGCTTACCCTACTCCGGAGGCTGAACCAGCTCTTTGCAGCACATGGCAAGGAAATGTGGGAGTAACCAAGCTCCATTGAGCAGTTCCATGACACCAAATGGACCATAACTGTGCTCTTGTTGCATCACTTCTATTGTCAAAAGCTATTTACACTCAAGAAGACCTTGTCCAAAAGATGCATCATGGGGAAATGCGATAGAAAAGTCTCTTCCACTGGCTGCCGGTCTGATTTGTGTCGGTGATGCAGCCTGTCGCTTGTGTTTTGGGTCGTTCTGCTGATGGCCAGTCACCCCACACCAGCCATCTGTAAGTCATCACTTGTGTCAGATTAAATGCCTTCAGTGCCAAACTTGGTACGGTTGCTGGTGATTTACCATTCCAGCTATATTTAGCATTACCAGTGTTTACTGGGCCCAAACCAGTTCATCTTCATAAGAAATCATTCTCTTTGTGAATCCTGATTTTTTCCCTCATTTTTGTTTAATTACAAAGGCGATTGAAAAAAAGCACCTTGGAAGACAAGCGTGCCGTTGCTGACAACCGCAGTGGTTGCTATGGAGATGTGGATGTTGTGAGCTGGGATTATGACTTTGGTGAGAATAGAGCAGATGAAGCTTTAATTTGAACGCATCCTGTTTCTATGCAAGTGTGATTTTTACAAGTGGCAAGATAATGAGATGAGGAAAACAAGTCTGGATATTTTCCATCGTAATAATCCTGTGTGAGACACATCAGGTGTGATCTGACACCCATACTGATACCTAACCAGATCTTTTTAATTAATTTTGATACACGACATTTGGTGCAGGTGTCCAGCATCAAATCACATGTCCATCAAATCATGGGGATTTTATAGCCCTGGCTGTAATTTTCCTTGGTTATTCTCATTACCTTTGGGCAGTGTTTTGATGTTTTCCTGCTTCTGCCTAAGGGGAGCCAGCCTGACGAGTTAGGTTTGTGCATCCATATATTGAGAGACAGAGATAGAGAGCAGCATCTTCTGCATTGGCTTCACCCTAACCAACGCCTTGTTTTCCAGCCGACTCCGGTGGGATCCGTTCACGTCGATTCTGGGACATCTGCAATAACAAGAGACAGCCACATCCACAGGGATCGACCATCGCAGCAGGCCCTTCGCAATCAGGTGCGTTGCTCACAACTGCGTCAGCAGTGCTGCAGTGTTTGGCACCTCTCTGAGTTCCTCTTGGAGCGGAGAAGCAGAAGCTATGTGCTGTTGGACATGACTGAGGCTGGTTCTTGCCTTGGTCATGGCAAGCATAATTCTTGCTTAATTTAGAGATTGTGATTTGAGCAGAATTGTATCTCATGGAATTCCATGAGATCATGAACCAAGCGGAGTACAATTTGGAATGGGTCATTTTTCCATAGTTTTTAAGCCGTTTTAAGTCAGCTATCCAGCCTGGTCAATTTGCTGGATCCACCTGGCCAACAGCGTTCTTTTGGGAGCTTTTATTCATAGCACACGGACTGTGGAGTAGACCAACGGTTGTGGCCATGGCAGCTTGCCCCCAGGTGACCTCTTCCCCTGGACCATGGGGCTGTGAGTCCCACATACGCACAATATCTCCTTCTCGGGATGTCCAGCTCACAGTGTGGGTGTTGCAGATCATAAAGGACTGTGGGTAGGGTCCCCTGGGAGGCTGGGCATCATGATCCGGATGAACTGACACTTTTTGAATTTGAATTTCCCCTTTTTTTTTGTTTCTTGTTGTAATATTTTATTGGTGTTGAGAGTCTGGATTTTCTGTATTAACAGAACTGCTCAGAAGTTCAGTAGATCTCCAAGTGCCTGCTCCTAGCTAGAGCTGTTGGTGCTCTTTCTTCCC
This sequence comes from Pterocles gutturalis, assembly GCF_000699245.1. Taxonomy (NCBI): domain Eukaryota; kingdom Metazoa; phylum Chordata; class Aves; order Pterocliformes; family Pteroclidae; genus Pterocles; species Pterocles gutturalis. Next base: position 15,624 of record NW_010112879.1, on the reverse strand, counting down.
AGTGAGTGGTTCTGGGCTTGCTCCGCTCCTCTAACCGCTGTGTGCTGCTCTAGCTCCGTGTCTGCCGGCTCTGCTCCCGCTCGGCTCACACGAGCTGGGCTTCGTGGGTGCAGAATCGAGCGTGAGATGTTATAACCTGTCTGGGCTCAGCTTGCCTTGTCTCTGAACGGTAGAGCCTAAGAATACATCTCAAGCCATCAGCTACAATCAGGGTGAATCCCTCTCATTAGAAGCGTTGCCTGTAGGACGTGGGATTGGTCGAAGCACGTGCACAGCACTGTATTTACGCATGCTCAGTAGTGCGGATTGGTTTGTGAGTGCTAGTAAAATAATTGCTTTAATTTATTGCCTGATTAATGCATTAACCCCCCTTTTTTGGGTGGCAGCCTCTAGTTGTCCGCTTTGACAACAAACCTTCACACTATGTACGCACAAGGCATCTTGTTTCCTTGAACGGACAATGACGCCTGGCTTCATTTTCAAGCACGTTAGTTCACAAACCATAGTACATAGCCCAAAGAAATCTGTCCTGTTCCCAAAATATTATGCAGGCGGCCTTCAGTCCTTGTTCTTCTGAGCCTGTCAGATAGCCTTGATGCTGTGCATGGCAGCTTTTGTCTTTTTTTTTTTTTTTTTTACCTAGCCTTTATTTAGGATGCTGCATTATTTAATATTCCTAATATGGATGGAAAATCAGTTTCTTCTCACCAAAACATAAACAACTCTCTTCCAAGGGATGTTCCTTCCAAGCACTGAACAAATGATTTCTCTAAAGGAAAAAGTAGAATAAATAAACATCTGGAGCAGTGAACTAGAGGCATGAGTTTGGGTCAAGCGACTGCCTTGATCTCCAGATTTAATTGCCTTATTTTTGTTCCCAGTTATAGTAACTGCAGATTCTCTTTTATAATATTTGGTTCCCAGTATAGACCCTGATGAGAGAGTGATTTCCTTCTTGTCGCTTTTTTCTGTAGAAGTGAAGATACTCACTATCTAAGAGGGGTAAGCCCTGCCCGCTCTGTCTTTAGGTGCCAGGCTTGTCTTGCCGTTCGTTAGCTGGTAGGCAGGTGATGAGTGTTAACGATGCTCTCAGATGTCACGAGCGTCACTTCCTCAGCGGCACTCCTTGGGTTGCGTTTTGGGCAGCTCAGCATAAACTGACTTCAAAACCAGTTTATCACGTACGTGGATGTAGAGCTAAAAGATGAAAATCCATCTGTTGTGGCTGCCAAAGCCTTTCCTAGAAACTGCTTCCAGGCTCCAAGGCAGAAGCTTGCTTCTCCTAATGTTGACCTGATCGCCTGGGCTAGCCAAGCGACCCGATGGCGTTGTACTTCAGAAGAAGCAGCACTCAAAAATCTCTCTTCTACTGGCTTTTAAAACCTGGGTTTAAATTCTTCAGTTGTTCATAATCTTGTGACTTGAAGACATGAAAAAAAGTATTCCAAGTGAAGTGCTTCTTCTTTGAGAAGTACAGAAAGTGTAAGCGGTGTCTGAGGCTGACTGGAGGAACGTGTAATAAGAAGATTTATTAGGACAAGCCTGGACGATACCACCTCCAGAGAAGACCTGGATTTGGTGCCTGCTTGGAAGAAGGAGCAGCACTGTGGGTCACTCCAGGACCAGTCAGAGGTCACATGCAAAGGAAATGATAGTGTATATTTTAGGAAATGCCAGGAGATTTCCTTTTTTATTTCTCTTTCTTTTGCAGGTGCTCCTAGTTAAGTGACAATTTGATAGTTAGCGTTGAAGTTTATTCAAAGGGTTTTGGAGTCTTTCTCCTGTGTGGATCTGCTTGCGGTTTTTTTTTTTTGTTGTTGTTGTTTTTTTTTGCTTTGCTGTTTTTTTTTAACAATGGCACTCAGCCCTGTGGCCTCTTTCTTGCTCAGACCAGGGCTTGGGCTCATCGTCTGTGGCTGCAGGGAGCAGCACAAAGTAGGGCTGGGGCCAAGCAGTCGCTCTTCAGTTAGCTCCTTCAGCTTCACCACTGATAACCTGCTCGTTATTCACTTGAACGTCTTGTTTCCTGGCCAGATTCACGGCTCTCTGTTCAGCATCCCTCCTGCCGGATGCGTGCGTGCTGGGGGCACTCTGCTGCTCTGCCTTCTCTTCTTTCAAATTTGTGCTTCAGCTTTGAAATATTTGCTTGAATTTTTATATAGCATCCAGGGAGACACCTTTAAATTAACCATCAGGCTTGAGTACGTCCTCTGCTGTTGGCCTGAGGCCAGCACAGATCTACCTGTTCGTCCTACGCTTCCTGGTCCTAGGAAGTGTTCCTCCATCTGATGGGTTGGGTCTAGGTGCGCTGAGATTGTCCTGGGTCTTAGGTGAATGCTGGATGCATTGTCATCAAAGCTGGGTGAGCTGTAAGGAGCTTCACGAGCAAGTGCAAAGTGGTTCTTCTAATAAACCAAACAAAATTCTAATAATTGAATTGCCTAAAGTTTGTGTCTGTTGAGGATAAAGAAGAAACCGTTAGCGAAAGTTTCTTATCTACTTTTCTGCAGAAAACCAAAAAGCCACCAACCCTCTCTCCAGTCAAGCAGGTGTGGTGGATGTTTCCTTCTGCACTGTACAGGTGAATCTGTGAGGAACTGGCTTTGGGTGAAATAAAACATGGCTTTGTTTTATGTTGCAAATTTGGGTTTAAAAATACGTATTTTAGGGAGTTTGAGCTTGCGTGTCCAATTTTGCTGCCATGCCGAGTGCTCTGGCGTGTGTGACCTGACAGATGTCGTTGAACAGACTGTCAGTGTGTTTTTTTCTGCACCGAAACCCATGGAAATGAAGCCGTGTAAAGAAATAACTTCCTGAATAGATCTGAGCTTTCTCTTCGTTTAGCAGGTAGAGGAGAAGAAATCCACTCCTGCAGTGGATTCCTGCAGCCACTGCTGAAGTAAAGTATGAGGTGCACTTGGTAAAGAGAAATTTTAGCCCAGCTAAAAGTTTAAATGCCTTGCTTTTTGCAAAGAAACTAACTCACTAACAAAACGCCCTTTTATTTCTTCCCCTCGTTCACCTTTTGCCCTCTTTTATCTTTTTCTCATGCTTCTGAACTCGTGAGCAGGCGTCATCGGATCGCCGAGGGGAGTGGGAGATCCAGCCAAGCCGGCAGACGAATACCTCGTACTTGACATCTCATCTGGCTGCAGATCGGCACGGAGGATCAGTGCAGGTACCTCTTCCTCCTGATGTGTACAGCCGCTCTGTTAAATCCGCTGAATTCACAGTCAGGAGAGCGATTTCACAAGCTGGTTTGGTCCTGTCCCGTCCGTAACACTCAAGCCATGGTTTTGGGGGAGCCAGGCTGTGATGGCCAATGTCGCTGCTGTTACCACTTCAACAGAGTTTTTCCTCTGAGAGTTGTTTTGAACTCAGATCTGTCAAACTGAACACAGAAAGGAGCGTATATATTAGCAGGTCCCCCCTCTGTTCCCACCTTGGGGATGCTCTTAAGCAGTAAGAGTAAGTTCTGGCCAAATTACTGATGCTCACCAGAAATCTGGGAGCATCAGATGGGAGAGATGCACGGGGGATGGCTGGATTTTAATTTTGGATCCAGTGGCAGCAGGAGTGTAAGGGTGTGGTGGCTGCAAGGGGGATCTCTGGGTGATTGCGCTGCGGAAGGGGGATGAGCAGAGGATGCGCGACACTGCCGGACAGCATTAAAGGTGACACTACAGCTAATTTTTTTTAATTCTGAGAAGACTGCTGTTTGTGAAACCATGCCTGCCTCTGGTTGTCACTTGGGGTCGCTAAGGGAGGTTCTTGCTCTACTGTTGGAGTAGAGTGGCTGGAGGTGCTGGAGAGGAGATGCAAGAGTCATTCAGGAGAACAAGAACTGTCGGATGTTGCTGGCGAGGTGAACTCTTTGGCAGAGGTTTGCCTGCGAGAGCTGGCTCGAGCCTCAGACCACAACACTTTGAAAATTGGCTCTGGTGAAGTGGGGGTTAGCGCCTGGAGTGGGACAGAGCTGAGCTAAGGGGACAGGAAGCGCAGGGATCCCCTCTGTGAAATGCAGATTAAGTTGAAGTTTTTCCTTATTCCTGATCCTTGGTTGGATTCAGTGATTTTTTTGGCTTCATGAGCCGCATTCATTTTTTCATTTAAAGATATTTTACTGAGCAGCAGAGAAACTGAAAGATAAGGAGGAACTAATGTACATATAGCTGTATAGCTGTGACCTCAGACGTCAGCAGACAGTAAACTGGAGGAGGGTTTGGTAGAGCAGCTTCAGCAATAAGCCTGTCCTGGGAGGGTTGCCTACCTGAGCAGTTTACAAGCCCTCTGTGTGCCAGCGTAAGCATTAAAATTCTGCTTATCTGCAGCCAAGAACAGGAAATCTTGTGCTGTGCATGGCTGCTGGGCTGCAGATGCTTAAATTGTTTCTCAGCAGATGCCCCAGCTCGTGCTGAACCCTTGAGAGGTTCAAGTGGCCGTTTCCTTTAAGGCAACGGTTGAATTTGCCACATCAAAATGAAGTGGCAGCATGTTAAAAAAAAAAAGGAGGAAAATAAAAGCTTTTTGCAAAATGAAATTTAACAAGTAGCTGGAGAAAGTGTGGGAAGACCCCGGGAACAGCACGATTAAGTGCTGTAATGTTTTGCAAAGTTGTGTGGGAAGTGCAAAGGTCTGGAGAACCTGTGTGGGCCTACATGGTGATGAGTCTGGGGAGGGGGGGTGTGAAGAGAACCCCAGGGGCTGGCATTTGGGGAGAGTTCTGAAAACCACGTGAGCTGAGTTCTTACCTGTCTGGGCAGAGACTCGGCACAGCACTTGATCTGCAGAAAGAGCAGTTGCTGGTAGAACTTAAATATTGGAAGTGAACATGGATAGACGCCATCAATAGTGAGGGGGCTTCAGTGGCCTCCTTCCCAGAGACACCAGGAATATGGGTAACACCTTGACCCACCCATGGGAGATAACGTCCTTCTACCTTGTAGAAAGGTGAAAAGGCTGCTTTGGCAGTTGTTGAGAGCAATGATGAATTATCCAGAAAATTTTGTGCTGGTGAATGCATTGCTGCCGGCAGCTGGATCTGGGTGATCATCCTTATCGTGAAAATGCTGAAGTAACCCAAAAGTGAAGCAAAAAGAGATGAGAGAGCATCTCAGTAGCTTTTGGGTGGGGAAATAATTCCAGAAACCTGCGTGAGGAGCAAGACTCTGGCTCCAGAGTAACTTCTTCCCACAGTACTGGCAGGCAGCAGGACTGAGTCGCTCGCCCGTGAAAGTGTCAGGAGAAAGCCATCAACGTAATACAGTTTGGGTGTGTATGGAGGGTTGCTGGTTGGTCTTCACGCTTATAGTGTAGCCTCCCAAAGTGGTGTAGCCCCCGAAAGACACCAGACCTGTGCTGGGCACAGGAGTGTGAGTTAGTGAACGCAGACTCAGTCCCCTGCCTGCTGTTCTGCTTGGGATGAACCAGCTGGTCTTCCCAAACTGGATTCAAAGGCATCCAAGGAATCTGCAAAAAACCAGGAGCAAACGGAAGTTATTCCACAGCTTTCCCATTCCCACAGCGTCCCTTGGCCAGGTGGGTGGAGACACAGCACGTGCGAGGGGGCTTCGTTAACGGGGCGTTCGTTTGTGTTTCAGGTGGTTAGCTCGACCAACGGGGAGCTGAACGTGGACGACCCGACGGGGGCTCACTCCAACGCGCCAATAACAGCGCAGGCGGAGGTGGAGGTGGTGGAGGAAGCTAAGTACGTGTGCTTTACAAACAGGCTTTCCACCAGTGTGGTCATGAATCCTCCTCCTGGGAAACGAGTGGGGATGTTTACCCGTGGTGAAGTACTCGCTGCTCGTGTCCCGTGCCCTTTTCCTTGCATATTGCTGCTTTTGTGCATGGTGCCTTCAGTGCTGCTGCTGCTGCTGCTTCTTTTTTACACTTGTCATGGCTGGAGAACGTAACTCTTACTCAGAGCATGTATTGCAAGATAGACAGTAGCACCAAAAAAAACAAAGTAATGCGAATCAATTGCAGGAATCCTGGTGAGCGTTCCCTGTTCCAAAAGGAGAAGGTGCTGTACTCTCGTGCTGAGAGTGTCAGAGTAGCTTGAGCACAGCTCAGTGAAGAGATTGTTGGTCTGAAAGTTAACGCTTTGTTTCTGAGTGCAAGAAGTGGATGTCAGGTATCCAGAACAGTCCGAAAAAGTAGCTTTTGCAGGGATGGGTTGTTTTCTCTGTGAATTCTTTTGGTCCAGCCCAGCAGAAGCTGAGTGGGAGAAACCCAACAGCCCTTCCGCTTGTGGAGAAGACCATCCTCCCTCTGAGCTGTCTTCTCCTCTGTAGTTTGTGGTCCAGAGTGAGAACTGATGTGCACAGTCACTGCTTTGACCATTTTGGCCTCCTTTGCACATGAGCTGCATTTGGCACCATCATGTCACCTTTTGCATGATCCTCAACGTGGAACCTTCTCACTGCCTCTCAATTAGACCGGGATGGCAGCAGGTCACAGTGTAATCCTGACACATAAATATGCCCCGGGGCTGCCTTTGAACTGGTCGGTGCTGTGACGTTGCCCAACTGCCTGGTTATAATTTGACTGGATGACACTGGTGTCGCTTGTCCCAAATCTGTCGTTTGTCTCAGCCTTTGTGGGAACTTCTGTTAGGAATGGCTCGTGGGAGGGTGAAAAGTGACAGGCATGAGAAAGGTCCCTAGGTGTGCGTCAGGCTGAAGCCCCCCGCTGGAGCAGGACAGCTGAAGGTCTTCTGCTGTCTGTTCCTCCATCCCTCGGAAAGCTTCCGCGTGGTCTCGCTCACTGGTGGCTGGCCTGGGTGTGATCCTGGCAGCAACGTGCCCGAGCAGCAGATACATGTTCTCGTCCCAGCCAGAGGAGCGAGCCGGGATTCGCTACAGGCTCATCATCATGTATGGAGGGGTGCGGGGGATCTTGAAGTACAACTTGAGGATTGGGCAATATTCCTCTTAGATACGGGCAGTGTGGCCTGCAGAGACCTCCAGTTTGGCATCACAGGCTCTGTCTTGGTCAGACTGAAGTGGGTGCCCCCCCAAGGATGGGGCAAATTGCCACCTTTAACTGTTCTCGAGACAACAACCCAACGCAAGGAAGAGACGGGCTTTAAGATGGGACCACCTTCAGCCTGTTTCCACAGCGAGGGTCCAGACCCCACACCCGTGCCTAGGGGAGATGTCAAGACAGGTGAAAAGCAGCGTGCGAGGGCCATGCTGCCCAAAGCCGTGTCTCACGAGGCATGGAACTGTTCCATCTCTCTCCGGTCCTTGTTTGTGTGGGCCCAAACTGGTTTTGGAGGTGCTGGGAAGCAGAGCACTGACAGGTTTGGGGTATCTTGTAATTTCCAAGTGTAGTCTGCTCCATTCTTCTTGCCACAGGAAGGGCTGATTTCATCTTCCCTTGCACCTGCAATCATAATTCCCCTCAGACATACGCAGAGAGCAAAGGACTTTTGGATTCTGCTCTGCAGTGAGGTGGGCCAGACGGAGCTCGAAGGAGCTGGAGAGTTTCAAGATGAGAGGCAATAGCAGAAAGGTCTTTCCCTGGCAGTCCCGGCAGGCAGAGGAGCTGTGCAAACGCTTCTGCTTTGGGGTTCACTGGAGAGAAGCTCCTGATCCCAACCGTGGGTTTTGCTGAAGGGCGTCGATCCACGATCTGCCCCTTCTGCTGCTGGAGCTGCAGGGGACAGGAGGTGGCCTCTCCTGGTGGCCCTGAGCCCCTTTCAGATCCCAGCCCCAGAGAAGAACCTCATGGGGCCGGTGTCTTCCTGGAAATAGGGAGTGTTTGTCAGAGGCGTCAAGCCCCTGGAAAACGTGGCGGTTCTGAGCGGAGCCGTGGCGAGGGCAGAGGTGGTAGGAGGGCCGGGGGCGGGCGGCGGGCAGGCATGGTGTGTGTCTGCCGGTCTGCACGGCATGTTTGCATGGCTGCAGTGACACGCTTTCATCCCACCTCTGTGAACTAATTGCTCTTTCTTCCTTTCTGTGTTTTTTTTCCTCTACACTCTCTGTAGCTGCCTGAAAATGCTCAACTTGTGGTGAGTCCCTCTCTCCAGTCCACATGCAAGGGGGAGCGGACCAGACTAGACTGGGGTTGGCAAAATCAAACCCACCAAACCCTCAAAAAGGCACAAAGTCAAAGCCAACCCAGAGCTGTTTGAATTTTAGGACCGTGCACACACAATATTGGGGAGGGTGCGGGCTATGTCTGAGCGGCCGCATTAGGTCGAGCGATTTGGCTGATCTCTGAACTGAGGGATGCAAAATATGGATTTGAATCCTTTCCTATTCGGCTTCCCATCTCCCCCAAAATGTTAACGTCCGTGAGCAGATGATGTCTAATGGAGTTGGGCAGAGTCGGGACCAGGCTTGCCGAGCGCCTTGCAGGAATTCCTCACGCAGACGGTTATGAAGGGAAAACCCGGGTATCAAGGGGAGGGGGCCAATCGCTTCCTCAGAGTTTTTTCTCTGAAGAAGCACGGGCCAGGGCCAGGGCCTGTATCATTAGAGAGGATGGAAAGATGTGGCCACGGAGCCCTCGTTAGTGACAGAGCCCCTGTTTGGAGAGGGTAGGTGGCTCCTTTCAGAAACTGTGAGCTGCCTGCCGAGAGTGCAGGTGAAGGGGCTTCTCCAGGAAGGAAAGGGTGGAGGGGTTGCGATTAGCACGGCTCCAAGCCCAGCTCAGGCACAGGTACGGTTTTGTCAGGGTTTTGAAGCCGCAGCTGTAGTGTCCTGGTCTCAAGGTGTCCCATGGAGGTGTTCCCTCCCTCCCTTGCCCCTCAGGGAATCCACATACCCAGTCAGCGAGGACCAAGCAGAGACACGGCGGAGGAGTTTGTAGGTCCCAGGGAGGGCTGATGGGTGGAAATGGCTCCAGAGTGAGGTGACAAAGCCCGTGTGCGGCGAGGAATGTCCTTGTTGGATGGGAAACTGTCCGCCTCTGCCCTGCTCTCCATAGGCATTGCCTCCAATACCTCTGGCATCTCTGGCTTCTCTGTATGTCGTAGTCTGGGGCTGTTCTCTTGGGCATTGTCTGCATGCAGAGAGATCATGTTCTGTAACTGTCAGCCTGCCTTATTCTTTTATTTTTGTGTTTTGCCTCTGCCTGTCTGAACTGCCAGGACTTCCTTTCCTGAACCCTTCCCTGGACCTCTGAGTAACAGCCTAAAAAGAGAGTCACAAGGAAAAACAGCCAGAAATCAGTCAGCTCCCTTCATTTGGTGCCCAAGGAAATGAGTGCTGCTCAGCCCTCTTCTTCCCTTACCCTCTGCATGCCGAATCATGACTCGTGCATTTTCCATCCTCTCTTCCCCGTAACGTTCCTCCCCCTTACTCACCATTGCCCAAGTAATGAAGGAAGGTGGCTGCTGTGGGAGAGAAATACTGTAACAGGTTAAAGCAGGCGATGGTGACAAATGGCCCAGGAAAATCAAATGCAAGACCAAGACCAGTCCTGGGGTGTGGGGGCAAGAGTTCCAGCCGTGTGCAGGAGCCGGGGTAGGGTGGTTCTAGCTGGGTAGTGATGGAGTCATCCTTGTTCCTGCAAGGACACATGCTTTGCATTTTTTCCTTATCTCACCTCCAAACTAGGCTTGTTTAGGAACCTTAAGACAAATTCTAGATGTTAAACTTCCCCTGGTGCTTAGTGCGTGCAGGCCAGAGGACGGTGTGGCGGGAGGTGGCCCTCCTCTTGCTGTGGCTGTTGGAGCTCTCCGCGTTGCAGGGGGTTTTGGTCTTCCCAGCAGATGACCTGTGCTGGCAGGCTTGGTTCATGAAGGGGGGGGTCACCCATCGCTTTTGCACCTCGTAGTAAGGCTCGTGTATCCAGGGGCAAGCGCCTTCTGGGGTGCGAGTAAGAAGGAATCTGTTCCTCCAGCTCTGAGAGGACAGATATGTAATAACGACATTTCAGAGCCACAAAGGACCCAATGGAAAATAATTTGGAGAAGTTGTTACAGTGTTTTTTGAATGTTTTTAGCCTGGCTCTTGGTAAAAGATGCTGGTAGGAAAAAACGGTCTTTGCATACTCACATCTGCTCTTGCTGCTTAGCCAGGCGTCCCTTCCACCAGACTGAAAAAATAGTCTTTCAGCATCAGCCTGGCATCTCTGGAGATGGCTGTAATGGCAGAAGGAGAATGACACGTAGTTCAGGAGCAGAACTCACACAGGACAAACACCTTTCTTCTGTGCAGAGGATTCTTGCCAGCGGGCTGAGGACAGAAAGGCAGATACGCCTTAAACCCCAAGTAATTCTGTAGGAAGGCATCAGGACTAGAAAACCTGGGCAACTGCTTTCAGGGCATCCCACAAG
>NW_010112879.1:0-5302 GCF_000699245.1 Pterocles gutturalis | reverse complement strand
CCGCTCTTCACGATTCAGCTGCAATGGGTGTTTTTTCTCCCCACTCTCAGCCTCCACTATCCATCCTTCTTGCTTCCCCTAATCCCCGGGCGCTTTGCATCTCGCTCCCATCAGATGGGGGAAGAAGCAGGGGTTCTGCATACCAGCACTGAATTATTTCTGTCCAAGATGGAAGCTCTGGTTATTGTGAAAGGTTCAGTAAAGAAACCTGGTCCCTGAGCCGAGATCTCTTTGAAACTTGTCTTTTTTTGGTGGTGAAAAATGTGTCTCGTAGCTGGGAAGAGCAGCCAGGGCTCCACCATCCCAGTCCGCTTCCTCCGGGGTTCGGACAGAGGGAGCGGAGAATCTGGATCCTTGTGATCCTGCCCCAGTCGAGCCTCGGGAGGGAGACACCCCAGCTCCCGGAGCTCAGGGGCTGTCCTTTGGGTGGCAGGACCCCCCCAGTGTGTGGCTACTTGCCTTTGCTGGTCTACCAGTCCGGGCTGGTGGTGTCAGCCATCCACCAGCTGACCTTGCCGACCGTCCCACGGGATGGCAGGTTGGTCTGGGCCACGGGCCGGGCGCGCGGAGGTGCTGTTGCATGCAGCTGAGCGGAGGGGGAAGCCGGGGTGGCGGGAGCCCTGCCGGGGTGCCGGGCGTGGGGCTAACTTGTCTTGTCCTTTGTGCTCCAGGTGCTGCTGCTTCTTTAAGAGGAAACGGAAGAAGACAGCTCAGCGTCACAAGTGATGACCGGTGCCTCCTGGGCCTTGCAGGAACCACCGCGCCTGCAGCTCCTGCCCTGGCTCACTGGGAGGAGGCATAGGAGGAAGAGAGAAAACAAAACAAAACAAAAACAAAAGTGACATTTGAAAACCAAAAAATAGAAGAAAACGTTCCAAAACAAACCACTCTGGGGTGGATCTGCTGAATGGTCTCCCTCATTCACTCCAAGCCTGGAAGCTCCTTTTTGGGACCAGGACTGTGGCTGGGTCCGGGCTTTTCTTGGGAGGGGGGCTGGCTGGCTGACCCTCCTTCCCGTTGTTTACGGCGAAGGCATCGTTCATGCAAACCTGAGGACTGTGCTTAGCTCCTGCTCACTTCCCTCCCCTCCCCTCCCCTGCGCTCTCTGCTCCTCCATTCTCCTCCCTCCTTAATTAAGCAAAGAAAAATACCGTAGGCTCGATGGGCTGTCGAGAGGGCAGGAGGATGGAGAGCAGGCAGGAGAGTTGTGTGGGAGAAGGGCCTGACTGCTGCAGCAGTAAAGAGACAGGTTCCCTTTTCGGCTCCTTGGGAACAGTTACACTGTAATGTGCAAGCTGTGAGAAATTTGCAATCTACTGTTCCAGTTAGGTTTGGTTTTTTTTCCGGCTCCCTTGACACCTCCCTCCTCTTGACGGTGAACAGAGCAATTTGTGGATTGTTTTAAAGAAGCTGACATCGTTGCACTTTTTTATTATTTTTAGCATTTACAGATGCACATTGTATCTGTGGATCTCTGCGTGGCCGTGCGGTGCCGGCGCAGACAGACATTCAGCTGGGAAGACGGTGGGGTGCAAAGAATGCCCCTCGAGCGGGGATGTCGATGACATCTGCGCGACCCTCATGCCAGTCTGGGGTTCCCGATGCCCGCCTTGGGCCGTATACTGAGGAAAGCATTACTTGAATTTTCAATCACCCTTTCTAGCTGCCGGTGAATGTCCCCACCATGGTTTCCTACACCGTGCCTGACCCAGCCGGCCGGGAGATGTAAGGCCTGGCGTTGGCAGGAGGGAGCAGCGTCAGCTTTGCTGGGCTGGAGGAGTCTGCGCTGGTTTAAGAGGTAGATCTGGATTAAGGGAACTAGGAGGCAGCCGTTTCCCAAAGCTTAGGCTTTTCTTGGTGTGGGCAACCAGGCAGCCTTCTCAAATCCTTCCGGTAAGGTGGTTGCAAACTCTTCTGCGAGAAAACGATAGCAGGAGCAAAGCTTCCCCGGCAGGGGAGAGGATACTTTACTGCCTTAACACTGATTTAATCTCCAGATGGTTAGATAGGTTTGACTGGAGTAGCCTTCACATCCTCTCTGCAAGCGTGGGTCTGGGGCATGTGGGACGCCATCCCGCCCCACAGGAGAAGCCATGGTTCTCCCGCACCAGTTTTGAGCCAAACCAAGAGCAGCAAAGGGCTTGGGGCGCTTATAAAAAAAAAACAAAAAAAAACAAAACACAAAAAAAAAAAAACTGGCATCCTGCTGCAGCGTTTACAGACTCAGAGGAGGCCGAGGTTGCCTGGGGGTTACCGTAGATGTGACAGGGCTCTCGGAGAACTCGAGCAGCTTTTGGGGAGGTTGAGAATAGGTTCCTTGTGGTTTTTTCTTTCCATGTGTGACACCTGACCAGGCTGGGACTGTTCACTTGAGGGACTTTGTCATAAATTTGGGCCTGGCTCACCCCCAAAATCCCTGAGAGCATGAAGGGGGGAAAGGGCGAGACTAGATCTCATTACATTTTATTTTTTTTAATGATGATCTGCATAGCTTGGAGCAGCACTCATGGGAGGTTCAGCTCCCCCAGCTGGGCAGAAGCCGGCTGAGAGGGCAGGAGATCATCCTGGGCAGGGAGCTTCTGGGCTTGCTCTTCATGCTGGTGTGGTGCCACCGCGGAAAAGCCTCGCTTCCTTGCCGGGATCCCCTATTGTGTGTCTTCTCCGCTGCGTTCTCTCCTTGCCTTATCCCGACAAGCGTGGCTCAGAGGCACAGAGCTCTTCGCTCGCGCACCCACCAGGAGACACGTCCGCCCCCCTTCTCGTTCTGCAAAGTGCTTTCCTCCAGCCAGACCATGGGCCAGGGCAGGAAGGCGACCGCTCACCTCCCACAGGTGCATGTTGGGGCATTTTGCCCTCTCGTCCCTTCCTGCCAGCGGGAGGACGGGGACCATGGCCACCTTCCACCCTTCTCTTTCTGAACTCCTCTGCTGCCAGTGGCTCCCAGAAGCCCGGCGTCTCTGGTACAGGCGCTCCCCTCTCTGCTGTAGGAAACCATGGTTTGGCGTCTTGGGAGGGGGGTGAAGGGGCACTGGCGCTCCCTGGGGAGCGGTCCTGCCCACTGCAGACGGAGCCGGGCCCTGAGACACTTCTGTTGCTGCCCTCCCAAGCCCCACTAAGTGCCTGTCACCAGAACTCGATTCCTTCTGCATCTCCTGCCGTGTTTGGTCATTCCTCGCTGTCTCCCGTGTCAAGGAGCAGCTTGTAGTTGCAGCATATGTAAGTGTTTGCAGGGTGAGGGAGGGCGGGGGGAACAGGGGCCATCTCAACAGTTTTTGTTCTTAAATGGTTTTTTTTGTTTGTTTGTTTTTTTGCTTTTTTTTTTTTTTTAAAGTGAATGTATTTGATTGTTTAGAAACTTTCCTGACCTTGTTTTTAAAGTGGGTTGGTTTGAAAGCTGTTTCACGGTGACCCACTACCGCTTCTCTCTGGAGATACAATGTTCTTTTAAATCCTACGATGATGTGTTTGTAGGGGAGGACTGTCCCCCCACGGCATGCTGGTAATGCTCACTTGTACCAAGCCCTCTTGCACTATAATCGTACGTTGGACTCTTCAAAAGGGCAAAGATGTGGGGTGGCTTTTTTAAAAAAAAACACAAAACAAAACAAAAAGGAAAATAAAGCAGGTTAACAGCAAGTCCTGTGCTCAAGGAAACTGCTGTCCCCAGGGAGGTCGGAGGTGACTAGGAGACACAAGCCAAGACTGAGCCAGCCATGCTGTGGTGGAAGCAGGGCATTAAGCCTACCTGGGCAAACTCTCCTCTCCTCGCTGGAAGTCGTTAGCATCTGGGAGACCTTGGGGGTGTGAGGGGAGGGCTCTCGGGCCCACACGGTGGGGGGCACCCAGCGCTGTGCTGGTCTCCCCGATGTAGCTCTCCCACGGTGTGGCCCACCAACGTTGCGATGCAGTCTTCTGAGGTATCAAGTGAGATGATTATTATTTTTTTTTCAATAAAACATTGCACTGCTGCATTGTTCTCCATGAACAGATGTATTTATTACCTCTTCCTGACAACATTGGTTGTATTTTCTTTTCCTCTGCTTCTGGTGGGCTCTCTTGGTAGCCCTCCCCTCCTGTGAGAAGCTCCAAGCCCTCCTTTGAGGGGACAATTCACTGTGTGGGATCTTAGGGGACCTTCTCAGCACTTTGTGCTTTACAGCAGCCATGGACAGTTCAGCCCCACAGAGCTTGGCCGAGGCACGGTGGCACCAATTTCTCTTCTCCCTGTGCCTGCACTTTCCTGCTTCAAGCAGGGAGAAGAGAAATTCTGGGTAGCAGAACAGGCTAAACCATTGGTTACTTGGAACACAAAGATGTGAACCACCCCAAAACGTGCTGTCGCGTGGCCCCCGTGTCACTGGAACAGCATCTACAGCTGCTGCTGCTGGCATCAAGCATGCCTTCCCCGCGTGGAAGGGCACTGCGTACGCCTGTCACCTGGCCAGGGCACACCGAGGGACTTTGGCTCCAACCGAGCTAACCCCCAGCCGAATTCCTCGGCCCACGCCATGCTGGCAGCCGTGCCTGCAGAGGACAGTGGCAATGACCTAGGCCCAGGTGTTGCTGCCTTGAGTGCCGCCTTCCTCTGCACCTCTGTCCACTGGCGGGATCTCGTGTAGAAAGGGGAAACGCTGTGCTTCTGTGGAATCAACCGCCAGGATCCCAAGGTTTTCCAGTGTACGAATAGCTGCTGCTTATTTATTCTCAGTACAGAGAAAAGCCGTAAAGGAGGTGCCACACACAGCATCTTCTAAAAGCAGCGTCCAGTATCTGGGATCTTTGTTGTGATGCTTTTTCTCCATTTCCCAGCCTTAAACATAATATTTTTAGCATGAGCTCTCATTTCCCATTCCCAAAAATTATTTTTGGGCCACTCGTGCTCCGAGAAGGAAGACAAACCTCAACCTTTCCTCCGCCGGCCCCTGGCAGTACTTACCTCCACCTGGAGCTCCTTTACAGGTTTGTATGCTGGGCAATTAACTGACCCAGATCTATTTGAGTAGGCATTAAAAGAAATCCGTGATTCCTACATATTCAACGGGCTGTGGTGTTTGTGAACAACTGTGCTAGGCCAGACATCAGCACCCGTGGCGCTGCGAACGCTTCTGTGTGCTCTTAGCCTGGCATTGAAAAGAAATGTGGGGTTCTCCCATTGGTGAAGACCCTTCTCTCTCACTCCTTTTTTCAAGCAGCCTCGCCCTGCCCAGGAGGAGAGCAGAGGGAGGCGAGCCCCAGCAGCCCGGCCCCGCTGTCCCCTCGCAGGGGCTCCTCAGGACAAGGCTGGGGAGGGGGCTGCAGCAGG
>NW_010112878.1:4765-12666 GCF_000699245.1 Pterocles gutturalis | reverse complement strand
GATGCTGGGCGGGGAGCCATCGCCCCACACAGGGGAGAGCAGAGAGCAGAAGGTCCCAGCGTGGTGCTGCGTGTCCAGCTCACCCGGGGGTGTCACACCTGGGCGGAGAGGTGGCCAGTGGGACCCCGTGTCACTCCAGCTGCTGTGGGTGTGCAGCATCCTGCAGCACAGGCTGGCTCTATAGGTCACCGTGCACCAGGTTCACCTGTGAAGGGGTGGTGGCCACACATTTTGGGGGAAACGCCAATAGCTTTGACCCCTATTTACCTGGAGGCACTTGCGTGAGTGTTTGTCTTGCCCTAGACGCTCTCCTTTGGAAGAAACCAGGCAGCCAAGCACCCTCTCTCCATCTGCTACAGAGGTGCCCTGGCTCCCACCCAGAAAACATCCATAGGCCTTTAAGATAAAGGCAAATAAGGGGTAGGGGTACTGAGACTGAAATGGGAGGGGAGAGGGGGGGACAAGGAAGGAAAGAAAGACCGTGGGGTCAGAGACAGGCAAGGCAGCATCTGCAGAACTGCCAGGCAACACTCACCCGAACCGCAGTACACCATCTCTTGTATGGGGGGGTTTCTGCATCCCCCCATCCCACCAAAGCCAGTCTGGGCTGAGCCATCAGCCACAGTCAGTATTTCCTGTGGGAAAGGGAGCAGGGCTGGAGTCAGGACCTACCTCCTGCCATCCCACTGGTCAGTAGTGAAGGGAGAGAAACCGGCTCCTGAAACAGAGATGTTCAGCAGCAGTACACCACTCCTGGTTCCTCACTCCTCCCCTCTTGGCAGTGTCTGTGGCTGTGAGCTCTCTGAGAAAACCATTTCTGCCAGATAACGTTACAGGTGTGTCTCTGCTTGTCTTTCTCTGCACAGCTGCGGTGTGTTTCCTGTGCACCCTGAGGTCCCAACATAGGGCTCTGCACTCCCTCGCCTGACCACTGTGAGTCTTGCTTCTGTGTGTGGTGTGCAGCAAGGCTCTGCTCGAGGGTATGTGTACCTTCAGATCCTCAAAGGACCAGGCCTGGATAGAGACTCTGTGGGAACAGATGTGGGTCCACCTACATGTGCCTCCTGCATTGCTCCCCGGAGAGCACGCTCTGCTCTGCAGCCCATCTCCTACTTCTGAACACAGTGGTATGAGCCATGGCCAAAGCAGGGTTCAGAGCTGTCATAACAACCGATAAGGTTTCAACATTTGTTTTCACTCCATCCCAAAATGAAAGCCAGATCTTTCCAAGCATTTCCGCAAGGACGGGGGGGCGATTGGGAATGTCCCCTCCACAGATCCCTCTGTGAGCAGCCATGTTGGTGGTCAGGGTGCTGGGGACATGTCCCTCTTTGGCTGCAGGGGTTCCTCCACCAGCAGGAGGGCACAGCCTGGCAGTGGCAGAAACCCAACAGTGGTGTAAGTGTGTATAAAACTTCCCAGAGCTTAATCCTGGAAGGAGGGCAGTACCCTGGACACAGACCAACAGCTGCCGCCCTGCTCCATGCCTGTGTCACCAGGGGATGCTGCAGCCAGGATCTGTGTTTCAGCAGTATCTCCAGACCTGTGATTCTCCAGCACACACCACCCACATCAGGGACAGACGGGCTGCACACAGTCCCTGCTGAGGGACAGCCCTCCCCTGCCCAAACCAGGCTCCCACTGGACAAGGACCCCACACCCCAGCTGCCCCCCAGTGCTCACCCCCATAGCCCATTGGCCTGCAGAGACTCGGTGCCTTTTTCCTGCAGCTTTCAAAACAGCATCCTTCTGCTACATCATAGCTCTTGGGGACCTTGCTCTTCTCCCCCAGCCTGGCCTTGAAGGACCCCCTCTTCTCCCACAGGCTCTCCGGGCTCTCCTGTGAAAACAGCCAGATCAGCCTCTTATCTCTGGAGGCGGGGAGCTGTGCAGAGGCCTGGCCACAGCTCAGTGCACTTGTGCTCACTGCCTCACAACAACCCTGAGCAAGCTCCTTCCCCACCTCTCTCTCTTTTTTACCCCCTTTGACACTTTATGTGGGGAGATCTTGGGGTCAAGCCTTGCCTCTCAGAACATTTAGGTCCAACATAGCTGATAGCCCAGGCTCAGTCTTGCACCCACTGATCACCAGCATCACAAACCCACTGCTTTCTGGATGAAAATCCAGAGAGGAAGAGTCTGGCCAGCCTTGACACATGCCCGAGAGCTGAGCATCAGCAACAGCAAGTACCAATTTCTAAACAAAGAGACTTTCCAAAAAATTCCTCTTGCTGCGACGTGAAAGTCCCTGGGAAACAGAGCTTTTCTCTGTGTTTTCATCTATCCCCATCTTTATAACACTTCACAAGTGTAGTTAAAAAAGTTTATACTGATTGATATTTTTTAACCACTGCTTTGTTATTTTTAAGTGTCTGCAGTCAAGGAAAGACAGACGGTTAACTGCAGCTCCCAGACCAGTGGGTTTACATTCTTTGCAGGCAACGAGAAAATAAGTGTTCTTGAGCCTTGCTCATTGCTGCTCAAAAACTAGAGCGAGGACTCCCCATCTATTTCTGCTAATTTTATTTTTGCTCCAGAAGCAGAAAGGCAAAAGGAGGGTGAGTACTGAATTTTTCAGACCCAAGGAAGTGCAGGGCAGAGGTTTGCAGTTCTCTGCAACAGGGGATTCGCACACGTTTGGTGCTCAGAATTTCAGCTGGAGGTTTGGTGTGTAATCAGGAGTTACACAGCTAAGAGCTGCTGGAGCCAGCCCCACACTTATCACAACTAGCTGCAAAAAAAAAGAGAAGGAAGCTAAAAATTACTTGGAAAAATATTTTTTTCAGTACCTTTGGGGGAAAAAAAACCCCAAACCTATTTGAATAAATTTTTAAGTTTGACTTGAATAAATGTATAGAATCCATTTAAAACTAGCAAAATAACAAGGAAATTCTGATCAGTGGAAGGGAACAGGGTCAAAGAACCTCTGTTCTAATCTGGGGCAAGCACTGATATATTAAACATAAATTTCCTACTTTAACAAAGGCAAAAACAATAACAATAATTAAAAAAAAGCAAAATCCCAGCTAACTTCCCAAAAAAAGGTCTGCAAAAGTTGAGACAATCTGGAGGGTTTGACTCCAGCAGAAGCTTGTTGTGACAACCTACAGCTTTGTGTGCTTTTTCTTCTTCCCTCAGTACTTGTTAAACATTTTTAAAAAAAGAAAATCTAATTTTTCTTCACAAATTGAGACCCTTCCATTTAGAAAATTTCAAATCCAGATATTTTGATAATTCTGAATCTTATTTCACAAATGTTTTTCAAATAAGCAACCATCAAAGCACAGAGAAATAGTGTCACTCAGCCAGGCTGCTTCTGGCAGGAAAAAAAAAAAAAAAAAAAAAAAGGATTAATTCAAAAAGTTCCAGCTGTCCCAGAACCACAGGCAAGGCTGGCTTTTTACTGTAACCCAAACAGTTTTCAGCAAAGCCATTTCAGTTTTGTCAGTAGATCGACGTGAGTTTTCTAGCCCATCTAGCCCACGGCCATGTGTAAGCTGTCCTCAGCAGCAGGGAGGGGAGCTGCCTCCCCTGGGCTGGGCTCCTGCTGACGCTGTGCCTGGCCAGCAGCCCTGGTGTTAAGCTGGTTTTTTTCGGTGGGTTGGTTAATTAGAGCACATCCAAAAATACAAATCAGTAGTCACAGTAAGGTAATGAAAATGATCCTATAAATAGGTGTTTGTGGGGTCAGAGCCTCTCTTAATTATTAATTATACAAACCATATTAGTGGACACATACACTCACCTGGGTCATCCTCCAGCAAACACCACATACAGGTGACTCTCACAGATGCTGCTGCAGGAAAAATATCATTAAATATATAACAATGACCCATAGATGGGATAATGCAGCCCAAGAAAAGCTGCATGTGTTCTTTACCAACTACTCACACAGAAACTGGAGCATGCACATACTGCAAGGGGCGAAACATGCTGGCCCGTGCCCAGGAAAAAACACAGCTGCAGGCTCTGTTCAAGGCAGGAGGCTCCAGCAAAGACCCTTCAGCTTTTCCCTGAGCCCATTCCTTTGCAGAGATAAACCAACTGATCCTCGTTTGGATGACTCATGTGCTTAACTAATTGGCTAAATGGGGGCCAGACCTCTGGTTCCCTCCTGCCTACATAGTTTGCTGGGCTGGGACCAAACCCAGACAACCACAGCACATCCAGCTGGGCTTTGTCTCTTCCAGCTCCATGCAGATGTTTAATAGTCTGCTTGCTCATGCAAAGATGGTGCTTCCCCCCACCCTGATTTTGCCTTCAAAAGCTCAGCATGTCTATAGCCAGCCCAACATGATCGATAGCTCTTGGTCCCTGGCAGCGCTGTGGGTGATAGAGGCATGCAGCTGCCCTCTCCTGCAATGCCCCACATCCTCAGCTGTGGGTTCCCTCCTCCAGCCCAAGTTCTTCTACCTTGGTCTGAATTTCATAGGTACAGGCAGAGAGTGGAAAAACATTTCTTTCTAACTCCCATTTCACATTTGGCATTCGGTATATTTTGAGGTAGAGGGATGGGGGAAATTACTTTCAAGGCATCTTAATGTAATTTTCTTCCTGTTCCCAAATAGGTATAATATGAAAAATTAAAACAGCCCTCAACGTGGTATGGATGGCCCCAGCATATGGCTGAGCTGATCATCAGTCTACAAAACACATCATTACGTGCCACCATTTCATGTCATTGCTTATTGATTTGATTCCATCGTATTTCAGACAACTTTTATTGTCTGGGTACAAAACATCATATTAATAACTGGAAGCACATATGCAGATATCAAAAATGCCTCCTGCGACTAAACCCATTTTTAAAATGAATACGGAGAAATATTTTAAGAGAAGCCCTTTCCAGAAGCAATTGTTCTCAGGACAAGAAAGACCAGACAACTCTTTTCTGGTTCCAGTGTTATAAGTATATATGTATGTTGTAATTTCATATCCAGATTTCTTTTTTCTTCTTTTGGTATTTTTTTTTAACAGGAAAGATTGATAAGAAAAGGAGGAAGTCAATAGTTTTGAGAACAAGGTGTAGCTAAATATTGTATCTAAACACATGGCCTCGAATGTGCATTATCATACATTCAACTTCGCAAGGGAACATTTTGGAATATGAACTGAATAATGTGGATATTATAAAATGGCTGTCTTGGAATTAAATTTTAAGATATTGATGTGTCATAATAATAAAATAGAAAACACTTTTAATATCAACAGTGAGCTTCATCATCCTTTTTTTATTTTTTTTATCTTGTGGCTGGTTCTTTTTCCTACACAGAAACCTTGAAAACAAAAATATACACTGCAACAAACTGTAAACCATTAAAGGTTTGTACACAGCAACACCTTCTGAAGGAGTAAACCCTAAGCCCAGCATTATCTTTGTAGCCAAAGTTGGGCACATATTAAATAATTACCTTAATCTGCTCCTAAAAATCTGTTTGTGTTATGAAATGGAATAGAACCAAAAGACTTATGTGAACTTTGTCTTGGAAAAAAATACAAGGTATTTTATTTTAGCAGTTTTTGAGGGTATCTTTTAAAGATATCTCCAAAAATCTGTGTTTTGTGTTTTTATTTATTTTCCTGTGGTTTTTTTTCTTTTTTTCTTGTTTTTCTTTTTTTTTTTTCTTTTCCTTCTTTTTTGGCTTCTTGTCTGCCCATTGCTGCAGATTAATCCCTGCGTTTGCTTGCACGTTGCACTGCAAGATGGGAAAATCCTGCAGCACCATAAATTCTCAGCATGAACCTGCAGTAACAGATTTTGGATAAAGCAGGCTATTCACACCCTCACTTAACATGCTCCCCAGCAATGCTGCACCCAGAGGACCCAGCTTCCAGGAGTGCTATGAACCACTGGGCATCCAAGGCTCAGGGTATTTTGTCACACACATCCCCCAGGCAGCCTGACCCCAGGGGCCACATCGGGTGTCCCTGCCAGCGGCTCCGGGCTGGCCACCTTTTTCAGTCCTCTCCTCCAACATCCTTTACCCAGTAATTCCCAGTGCTGGAAGGAAATGCCAGGCAGAAGTTAACACAGCTTCCCTGGGCTTAAGGTGGGAATCTCCCCGAAGGAAGCCAATAGGAGTTTTCCCACCAGTTTGATTTTCCTCTGAGAAAGGCTTGCCTAGCTGGGAATGATGTCCCTGAACAAGGCTTAGCATGAACGGAAAATGGGGTCCCTAGCATAACTCCCTGCAAGGTTGTCTCTAAAACGCACTTTTGCACATTTCTCTATATTCAAATTCATTTTTCCATATAAAGTTTCACATACAAATATCTCCAGACCTCCCCCAGTCCAGGCGAGACCCCACTCCAAAATTTCATTCAAGAAATTATCCAACACAAGTTTAAGACCAAGCCCCTGAGCAATTCCTGCCACCCCCCACAAGCGCCCCAGAAGGGCTTTCATTAAAGCAGGTCCTAAACGCACTGCTGGGTAAAAGCCCGAGTCTGTTTAGAGGATCAGGGTTTAAAATACATCAAATTGCCTCTGGAGCTTCCAAACAGAAGTGGACCTGAGCAAAGTCAAATGGAAACGCTAACTCTATTTTAATTTTAAACAAATGGCAGAGGCTTCAGCATTAGTTGTGACATGCTGTCTCCTCTCGGGGAACTAATAGACAGGGAAGAGCAAGGCTTTCAATGATTTATTCAGTACCCTGGAGATTTTTTTTTTTCTTTTTCATTTCCACATAAATTACACAAGGACTTTATAAAATGAATACACATAAAACACCTTATAAGTGCATAACTTAAAAAATCCAAACAAACGAATGCCTTTAAAAATCTCACTGAAAATAGGTTTTCTGATTGCTTGTTTGTACTATTTGCTTAAATTGGCAGTGCTGTTTTAGATTATAACTAACTGAAAAATATATATACTGTATATCTATATATCTATATATTCCTGGCATTTGCTATAAGAAGTGCTTTGTTTAATTGTGTCTCATTCCCTCAGTACGATTAAAGAAACAACTAAGTTAAAAGACTGAGAGTGAAATCGATTTCTTGCCATCAGGAATTGCCTTCTAAAGAGAAACAGGTAAAATAAAACATTGGACAACATTTTGCAAATTATATGGAAATAATCCACGGAAAGAAACTGCATTATCCCCACAAACTGCCACCAAGGTCTTCTCGTTATTAAAATACACACTGATGGGCATGGAGTCCATGGCAGCCAGGGACAGTTTGGACTCTTCATACAATTGAGATATCATATTTACCATCCTCAGGAGTCTGTCAGATCCTTCTCTTATTCCCCCCTCGCAAGGAAAAATTATTGAAAAGGGGAGGAGAGACGGCAAGGTGAGATCCGACGGGTTCCCATCTGGCGCAAGCAGAAATTGCTGCTGTTTCCTCCATTTGTTGCATCCCCAAACCTCTCTGACACAGACGACCCGAGGAGGCTCACGGCAGAGGCATGCTTTCCAGGGAGCCTCCTCCTTTTGTTTTAAGCCGTCAGTCCGAAGTATACATATATATAGACACTTTATATATATATATATATATGTATGGATACATAAGGGTGACCCCAGGCTTTGGACCACTGCCAGCAGAATCCGAAGGAAGTTTTCTCTCCCCTGGCTGGGCAAACGCTGGCAGCACTTGTCTGTCAGGGCTGGGCTTTTTTGTCTGGCAGCACGTCAGCAAGTTCACAGTCAGCACCAGAGGCTTTCAAGAGAACAAAAGGGCCGTGAGGAGGCAAGACACCACCACTACTCCAGCAAACCCACGGGCAGCGAGAGTTTCTGGAGTGGTTTCACTTCCTTTTGGTCCTCGTGGGGCGTTTCCCTGGCTGGACATGTGGGATACACGTGTGGCTGGAGGACTGCAGGGTGCCAGCCTTCCCCAGGGACAAACAGGGATGCCACGTGTCCCACCAGGGACAGCCCTGCCAGCAA
>NW_010112878.1:0-4294 GCF_000699245.1 Pterocles gutturalis | reverse complement strand
GGTGCACGTGCCACCAGCGGGTGCCAGCCTTATTCACAAGCGGAGGCAACACTGGTGACACTGGTGATCTTGGTGGCGTCATCAGACCAAGGCTGGAGGTTCTGGAGGGCGAAGAGAGAGGAGTTGTGGACGCAGATGGGGTCGGCTTGGATGGGCTGGTTGATGGTTTTTTGGAAGGCCTCCTGCTGCAGCTGCATGAGGATGCGGTTCGCTTGCTGCCGCTCGGCCTCCCGCTCCTCTGCCGTCTGCCTCCTAGGAGAAAGGGAGCGTTTAGGGGGGCCTGGGGAGCAAAGGAGGGGCATCTCCAGAGGTGAAGGGTTGTGCTGGGTGCTTAGGGCTGGGGGGATAGGAAAAGAGGGTGCCTAGCCAAGGCGTGGTCCCACATCCCCTGCACAAACTGCCAGTGAGTCCCATAAACTGGGGGGTGTAGCTGTCTATCTTACTGGCCCCAGCAAAAATCGCTCTGATCAAAGAGAGCCAGGAGCAGCCCACAGCTCTGGTTTATTTTCTGCCCATGCGAAAAATCCACACAGAGCCAGGGTAACACAGCAGAGTTGCAAAAGGTGCGATTCACTGCAAATGTCCTCTGTGCCCAACGGTGAGACCCAAGCGCACCATGTCCCAGTGGGGAGCACAGAGCAGGACCGAGGTGAGACGCTGCTGTCAGTGCCACGCGGCTGGGGGACACGTCACCCCAGGCATCCCTTTCCCTGTACCTCAGCCTGCCATCTCCTCTGCTGGGCTGCGGTGGCTGGCTGACAAGAGTCTGGATGAAGACAGAGATATTTTTAAGAACAGGTTGGACATGCGTCTGGAATGACAGCGGCAGAGCTAATCCTGCCGAGGGGGATTGAGGGTGGACACAGCAGCCCTCTCCAGTACTGGCAGGGTCCCAGCTCCAGGCTGTCTGGGAGAAGGGGGTGGGATAGGTAGGAATGGCCTGAACACACTTAAATCCACAATGAAAATCCACCCCCAGCCTTCCTTGGATGGCAGGTCAGTCTGGAGGCTGCAGCCTGCAATCACCTCTGCTTTTACTTGTGAACATCACCTGGCACTTCCAGTGACTCTGCTGGGAAAACCTGGGGCCAGCTCACAGTGCCAGCACCAGGATGATCCCCAAAGCACCCCTTCCCTCGCTCACACCCCCAGGCCCAACTGACACTCTCCAGGCAGCTTCAGTGGATCAGTGACAGGGGAAATGGCAGCTTTTCAATTTAGCATCTCAGGGGGACACAAGACATCTAACTTTCTTTGTCTGAGGGGATTGAAGTGGCAGCTCCAAGCTCCATGGTGACATCTCAGAGCATGGGGCAGGGGTTCCCTGTCTCCCTGCTGGGGAACCAGTTGAGGGCTGGATGCAGGTGACAAGCCTCTGGGGTACCCAAGTCTCCAGGCATGTGGCTGGGGCTCCTGTTTGGCGAGCAGGTAGCTCAGGGCTCAGTCCCTGCCCTAATCACTGTGTCAACATCTCAAGTCAGACATTCTGGGGAGAGGGGGCTTGGAATGGCACAGGCCCTCCCTGCACAGCCCAGGAGCAGCTCCGTCTCTGCTTTGATGAATATTTAATGACTCCCTGCACAATGAAGAGATGCTCCCGGGAGGAGGGAGAGAGACTCACATCCAGAGCAGTCAGGAGCACGGTGGCTGTGAGCACCCAGCTGGGGTAAAAGGGACCAGGCTCACAAATATTTCCTTGTTCCAAGCAGCTGGCTTGTTTCATGCATTCATGTCAGGTTGAGATTTGCAGGTTCAAATCTGCTTGGGCAGATGAAGGAACTAAACCTTGATGACCACGTCTCAAGTGAGAGCCCAGATCTGGGGCAGGGATCACAAAACTGCTTCACTGCAGCAGAACTGCCCAGGCAAGAGGGGAACTCTCCTCCCCGAGCCTGCATTTATTTAAGCAATCAAATCCCTCAGAGGTCTTAAAGCAACTCTCCTTTCTCAGATACTCGCCGCTGCCTAGCTCAGACTGTGCCTGCAAGTGGCTCCTTCCAGCACCCAGCACTCCAGGCACTGCTTCGAGGCCAGGACATCGAGCACACACCCGGATCTCCAACACAACACTCAACATGCACAAACGCAAAGAAGCAGAGCTTACAAGCCTGTGTCCCTCTGGCTCAGGCTGGTGGGGATTCTCCCATGTCTAATACTATGGCTGAGGTCAGGCTCTAGCCTTTCCCTGCGGCAGAACCAGGATTTGGTTTCTCTTTACCCAAATATTTTTTGTGAAGTGTATGAATAGGTTTGTATACTCTGCTCCTCTGCCAAAGGGGGCTGAACTTAGCCAACAGACGCAAGGAGTATTGAAAGACAGACGGAGATCCAGCCAAGCCGCATTTGCCTCACTTCCTTAGGAAACCAGGTTAGGAGACATAGCTGACCCCGTTCTGCACGCCACGGCACGACTGTTCCTCCTCCAGCTCTCTGCTTCTGGCCAACAGAATCGCTCCAGCTGGAGATTTCCTGGCACTTTGGGGGCTGCTCTTCCATGGGCTCCTTACAAAAGGGCTTGCTAAGGGGGGGATTCACCCACACCCTTGGTTTCAAATTCCTTGTCCCCCATTTCTTATCCAACCCCAGTATCCCCAGGCAATCCCTGTCCCGTTCACCCCCAGGAAGACCTCGGGAAAGCCCTTTCCCCCCACCCTGAAGCAGCTACAGCCTGCCTGCACCCAAGCACCCAGTGCTCAGCACCCAGCAGCACCCCAGTCCTCTGACCTGCCAGGGAGCTGCCCCTTGTCCAGCTCCCCCCCTGCAGTGTGCTGTCCCCAGCCCAGTGCAGGACAGGGCATGCTCCGAGGACTGGGATGCCACTGCCAGGGCCACCTCAGGGAAGCTGCAGCCTGGGAGGGGCAGGGTCACAGCAACAGGGCCTGGAACCCTCTGTGTGAGCCTGGCCTCCTCTTCCCCTCCTGCCTGGTTTTACCGGCACGCCCAGCAGGAGGGAGTGAGGAAAAAAAAAAATAAAGAATATAAAATAAAAAAAGAAAAACCAAAATCCACACCACCAAAAAAAAAAAAAAAAAAAAGACAACGAAGTGCCGTAAACCCTGCAGGGGTGAAAATTTCAGCGTTATGCAGGGCTCAATATGCCGGCAGCCCTGGGTGCAGGATCTGGTCCAATCTGCACTCCCACACCACGGGGGCCCTACCCCATTACCGGGGGTCCCACTGCCTCCGCTGCCATGCACCGACAGGTCCAGCTCCTGATGCCACTCCCCGCCATCACCCAGGGTCTGGCCCCACCAGAGCTTGCTGCTGCCTGGGGACACCCCCCAGGCTGGGCCAGGGCCTCCTGCCCACTGTTGCCGGGGAAAGAGGTGCTGGAGCCGCTGCACGCTGCACACCCACGGTGCACGTGTGTGCATACATGCATTCATCCACGTTGCTCGCATGTACACCTACTTGCACACAGATGCTGTGTGCTTGCACAGTGTACACACACACACAGAATGCACACTGCCTGCACCTACATCCATACACAGATGTCCGGTTTGCACACACACCCACAAGCACACTCACACACAGGCACACGCACTTACACACACCACAGGTGTGCACACCCATGTGCACAGGGCCTTCACACAAAAGCATTTACACATATTGTGCAGAGTTATACACTCATGCCCTGCTTGCACACCCCCCCAGAGGTGTGCACACGCTCACACTGCATGCACACACACGCATGGGCACGTGCACACATGGCCTATACACACACCCCACACACACATTCATACCCACAGGCCCTGCACACATGCGGCTGTGCACACACACGCATTCCCAACACGCGTGTTTACGAACACATTCATATGCACACAGACGCGTGACCCCCCATGTGTGCACTCACAGGGCTCGCACCCCCACATGCGGCAACCGATGCCCTTAGCAGAGCCAGTGGCAGCGGGGCCTGCTCCCCCAGGGCTGCCCTAGCCCCAGCCCCCTGGGTTCGCTGAGCCCCCAGCCCCTCACCTCCACTTGGTGCGCCGGTTCTGGAACCAGGTCTTCACCTGGGCGTCTGTCATCTTGAGGGCCTTGGCCAGGGCAGCGCGCTCGGCCGAGGCCAGGTATTTCTGCCGGTGGAAGCGCTTCTCCAGCTCGCAGATCTGCAGGCGGGTGAAGGAGGTGCGCCGCTTCTTCTTCTTGGGGGGCGTGCGGTTCTGGTAGGGGTGACCTATACGGCGTGTTACAGTGAAGGGTGAGAGGGCCACTGGGGGGGACACGGGAGGAGGGGGGATGAAAGGCAAAGAAGCAAGCAGTGACACATCAGCAGAGGGGTTCCGGCTGCCGG
>NW_010112877.1:0-3945 GCF_000699245.1 Pterocles gutturalis | reverse complement strand
AGGAGCGGGGGAAGGAGCAAACTTTGCCCCTGAGCTGCTGCCGCTGCCAGCCCTCTGGACTGTGAGTGCGTACGGTGGGCATCCGCCCCATCCTCCTTGCAGCGCCAGCCTGCTCTCCGCCTGCTGCAGCCTCCCTCTCCCTTGCTTTCCTTTCTAAATTTCGCACAGTACGATGTAGGGGGCTTGTCGTTATTATTTTTCTTAATTTATTTCTCACGGAAGATGGTTTAATTTTTTTAATATTTCTATTATTTATTAATCCCTCCCAACCGTAAACCTGCCCAGCCTTCTGACAGCTGGGCCAGACCATAAAGCCTGGGACTGCACCTGGGGCAATGAGCCCTGCACTGAAGAAGCCTCCTAGAGGGATGTGCCGGGGCCGCGCAACAGACTAGATCCAAGCCCCGAAGCTTACACCACCAGTTATCCCCTCTCCCTCATCCCCTTCGCCCTCTTTTTCTGCACCCCATCCCCTCGAAACCTCGGATCAGTGCCTGCGCTGCGCTCCGAAGATCTTTGCCGGGGTGAAAAGCCCGGAGCTCGAGGAGAGACGAGGCGGCCGTGCTAGATGCATGGGGGAGGGCTCCGGTTAATGCAAGTTCTGGGCTCCTGCAGGGACCCCGACAACTGTCAGCAGCAGCAGCAGCAGCAGCTCGGGGCCTCCTCCTCTGCTTCCTCAGCGATGCTTTTCCACAGTCTGTCCGGCTCGGAGATGCACGGGGTCATCGACGAGATGGATCGGAGAACCAAAAGCGAAGCACCGGCCATCAGCTCGGCTATAGACAGGGGAGAGACCGAAACGGTAGGAGGCGAAGGATGGGGAGTCATTCACCCCCTGTAAACGTAATAAACCCCTCAAAGATACAGCTTTTCCCTTAAAATAACAGATCGGGGGGAAACGTATGCAAAATGCTAAGTCAGAAGAAAATTAAGCAAAAAGGCACCCCAAAAGATTAAATAAAACCGTGGGGAAAGGCATGAAATTGTTAATTGTTAATAATATGCAGAGTAATAGTAGAGCTTGGGTGAAATGAGCGGTACTGCTCTTGCGAGAAAACAGAAAGATAGACCAGCCTTTTGGTAGCGTCCAAGAACTCCTTCCCTTCCCCCAGCCTGTCCGGCCTTCCAAAGTTTTTAGGAAGAGGAAAAGTATGCTTTTGTACAGATAACATTTTGGCACAGCGAATTTTTTGTCTGCAGAATGGAAACACGAACACCAAAGAATCCAATTCTGTGTTATTTTTCAGGTAGGATGTCTACATTGAAGTAGTCCTTATAGCATTTAGAAAAAAAAAAAAAGAACCCAACCAAAATCGAGTGCCTTTAAATTATGGGGTTTTTAAAAATAATTGTAATATATATGAACACTGGGTTTGCGAACATAGCAAACAGAACTAAAAGTTATGTTTCGGGGAGACGGATGGATGCAAATTTTTATAACTTTACCACTTTTTATCTTATGTCTGCTGATGCGTAGTACTTGTGTATAAATACATTTAGATAATAAAAAGATGCATCCTTCTAACCAGCGTTAAGCTAGTGAAGTGGAAGAGATTTCTGATGTGTGTTAACTGAGTCAACATTTTATGTATATTACTTTTTAAAGAAATGGTAATTCTGAAGTGAAATGATCCCGTATTTTGGTTAAGTGCTGTCTTGTAAACTGATACGGGTATATACAAGAAAAGTATCTGTTCTCGGTTTTTAGAACTTCATCAGTGCTATTAATTCATGTGTAATTTTCTTAATGCTATGTATAAATTTACTTCAAGGTGACAGTGAGAGTATTTAATCCTGAAATACCGGCTGAAAAACAGCCTTTATACTATATGAGTGGAACGTGATTTCTAATCTAAATGGTTTTGGTTTTCTTTAGAAAAGTTCATATTTCTCCGTGCAATTAAACAGTATCAAGTTATCTTTCCTGGAAAAAAATATTGTGGCATAATAACTTTATATATCTATATATAAGGTATATGCATACACGTGTGTATACAATAAATAGTGAGATAGAATATTGGATCCTTAAATACCATTTCTGGATCTCAGAATATTTTTGTTACCAGAAAAGCAAAGCAAGAAAATCGTATTCCATTTAAATGGATTTACAAGAAACTACTTTGGTTATAAAACGGCCCCTAAACAGAGTTCAGTTAATGCCTTAAAGAAATGAGCTATCAGTGGACCTGTGTGGGTAACATACCAATGTAGTGCCATAATTTTATTTATAGGTAGTTCTGATAGTGGGAATGGTGTCGTGCAAACAGTAGTGCTTCTAGCGATGGGATTTGGTGATCTCTGCAAGTTCTGGATGAAAGTAAACAGTATAGCATATGCTGGGGAAAAAAAAAAAAAAGCTTCATTTTCTTTCGATTCTTCCCTATTAGCTGTCTTTTCGTTTTGCTTTGCACAAGTACTTAAGGCTCTAGAGGAGGTAAAAGCAAACAAACATTACCCCCCCCCGAATCAAAACAAACTGCGTGTTTGTCACATCTGTAAAAAATGTTTCGGGTTCTCTTGCATAAGAACAAATCTGCAGCGTGCTTTTGTGCAAAGTGGATGATAGTAAGTTTGTAAGGAAGTGAACAGCAGCGCATCGCGAGGTCTGCCATAAACCCTGCTCCACTCTGAGCCTCCTCTCTTGGATACTGTTTTAAGGTGCCGGCTAAAATAAATAAGAGTGCTTAAACGGTTTCCGATATTTTTCTCTCTTTCTTTTTCGGTAGAAGTTGACAGAATATGTGTGTATTTGTTTTTTGCAGGGTTTCGATTGGATTGCGATTTGACACTAAACTATTAAATTATATAGGGGTTACATTTAGTTTTATTGCTTCCAAGTTTATCCCAGCATAATCTAAAGTGCTCTGTTGTTTTTTCCCCACTTTCTTTCCTACGCATTTCCCACTATTTCGTTTTCCTGATAAAACGTTCTGCACCTCGGATTTAGTGATGCTCGTCTCCTCCGCAGTTTTATTTACTGATCCCTTTAGTGCTTTGGGCCACAGCAGATTTGGATACGTGTTGTTTGGAACCAGCTTGCAGAGAGCTGTGTCTGTAGCACTGTGACTGACTACTAGGGGGTTTGATCGTAATTCACTCGGAATTTTATAGCTAGGAAAATACACACACAGACACGCTCCACATACACGCACTCACGGAGCATTAACTATGCAGACACTCTCCGTATATCCATAATAATAAATTTTAAAATTAACTATTTGCGACTTGCCCGACTCTGTGATCATTGCGCCTGTTTATTGAATAGCATCTTTTCTTATTCTGGGATTGGAAAATCCCCCCAAAAAAAGGAAAAAATCCTGGGTCTCGTCCGGGCGCCTTCCCTAAAGCCCGGGGTGTTTTCCTTCTTGTCTCGCCCTCCTCCCGGGAAGGTGGGGTGCCGCGGAACCCTGGGGACCCGCGTTCCCGGGGACGGGAGGCAGGTCGGGGAGCCTGACTCGGGGTCCCCTCTCCTCCCCTCTGCCAAGCCCCTGCGAGGGAGAGGAGAAGCCCAGCCCTAGCCGGGCAGGGGGAGGGGGGAGTCCAGCAGTGCACAAGAGTTTCTCCCTCTCGCTAACGGTCTGTAATTGTTTTCCCCCAGCAGACCATGCCTTCCATCAGCAGTGACCGGGCTGCCCTGGGCGCCGGCTGCGGGGGGAAAATCTCCGACCGTTATTACCTCCTGGCTGTGGATAAACAGTGGCACATGCGCTGCCTGAAGTGCTGTGAATGTAAACTCAACCTGGAGTCCGAGCTCACCTGCTTCAGCAAGGACGGCAGCATTTACTGCAAGGAGGATTACTACAGGTACAGCCTGCCCTCGGCCACCAGCCTGGGAGGGGGGGACCCGCTCGCGGCTTTTTTACTGAGCAAACCCCCTCCTGAAGAGACTACGGAGGGGATCCGTGGGCACACGGTCCCCGTGGGGCAGACTGTGGGCTCCTAAAA
>NW_010112876.1:37162-38375 GCF_000699245.1 Pterocles gutturalis | reverse complement strand
TGGGGGGATCCTGGGGGTCCCAAATGAGGGCAGATGGGGGGTGTCTGCGGGTCTCAGATGAGGATTTGGGGGGTCTGGGGGTCCTGGGTGATGTGTGTGGGTCGTACTGACACTCAGTGCTGGGCTTAGGAACCTCGGGGTGACCCCTGTGGGAGCGCTCCTTTGGAAGGGTTACAGTACGTGTTAATAGAGGAGGCAAAGAAGGGAAATGGTTGGAAAGAGCAAAGGGAAGTCCAGCTTTGGGGCATGTCTTTTACATAAGACATCAGATGGTTCAGTCTAGAAACAGGATTTTTTTCTTTGTTTTCCTCTTTGTTTACTATCTCCTCAACAAGGTAGGGCTGAGACAGCCCTGAGCAAGAACTTCAACTATTTTGAACTTTATGGGGTGTGATGAGAGAAGGAGTTGGCTCTGTTCCCATGGTCTCTTTTCCTTCCCAGCGACACGTGCCTTCTGCGCTCCCAGCCAGCCCCGGTCACACCAGTACCTCCAGGTGCTGAGCTTCAGAAAATCCCAGCTTCAGCCTGGGCTTCCTCTCCTCTTGCCACAAATCAGAGCTTTTTTGGGGCCAGGAATCCTCTGCTGATCCCTTCAGCTACTTTTAAGCAAACCCCAGCCCCTGGGCTGTTGAGACACCACTCTCCCCACTGCTTCCCGCCTGCCCTCCAGCCCACAAAACATGTCAAGTTTTGTGAGTTTTTCTCCTGAGCATTTGGCCAGGATTCTTGTCACTGTCCAAACACCCATTTATGAACAGCAACAACAGAGAAAAGGTAGGTAAATCATCTCGGATTTGTTG
The DNA here is from genome assembly GCF_000699245.1 of Pterocles gutturalis. Lineage (NCBI taxonomy): Eukaryota > Metazoa > Chordata > Aves > Pterocliformes > Pteroclidae > Pterocles > Pterocles gutturalis. The sequence goes on along the minus strand of NW_010112876.1, from coordinate 37,575 downwards.
GAAGGTAAATACCGTTCCCTCCATTGCCCCTGACAGCCCGCGACACAGCTGAATTCCCCCCAGGAGCACGCTGCCATTAATCACCTTCAAAATGGATCGTTCCACCTCACAGTTTTGCTGTGGTGTAAGGTTAGGCTAGAAAACTGCTTCCAATCCCACACGCTCCTCTTTTGGGGAAAATCTGACGCTGGAGGGGAGCCAGCGCTCACTTATCTGCTTTGCTTCCAGCTGCTGAGAAGAATTAAATGGTTTTCATTTGGTTGTTGCACTGTGTTTTTCCTTTCCCCTTCACCTCTTTTTTTTATGTTGTGTGGGTTTTTAATTTATTTTTCTTTTTTTTCCCCCTTCTTTTAATGCATCTGAGCAGGGATGAGGGGGAATCCACTTATCGCTGGCTGCACAGGGCTCCGGCG
>NW_010112876.1:19927-37131 GCF_000699245.1 Pterocles gutturalis | reverse complement strand
CTGAACCGCAGCAGGTGCTGCGCACAGGGCCCCGTTAGCACCGTTAGAGCTTTGGGATTAGAAAACAGCAGTCTGCACACTGCTAATAAGAAAAGGAGGAGAGAAGATTATAATTTTTTTTTTTCTGAAAGGGGGTATGGATTATCTGTGCCAGTAAACATTGCTGTGACATGCCTGTTTTCTGCTGCAGTCAGTGGGAGGTTTTACGCTGCCTTCCTTGGGCTCCAGAGCAGCCCTTTGCTGACTTGTTGTCCCCTCTCATTTTATTAGTGATCTTGAAAATTTGCCTTTAATTTCGCCTCCTGCCTCGTTCCGTCCCCATACCAGCCTCCTCCCCGCTAATGTGCCCAGTGTTCCCACAGCCCCCACCGCGTGCTTGCTTTTCTAACCAGGGTTCTGCCTTGCTGTGGCGTTGCCTGCCTCCCCAGAGCTGCCGAGAGAAACGAGCCCTGAAGCTTGAGGGGAAGCAGGTCCTGAAGGTCATGTAGACCCCACTGCCACTTACCTTCCACATCTTTGGTTAGAAGCAGGTCATTTGTGCCAGTTTGCTTTTAAGAGCAGCTGTAGCTAAAGGCAGCGGTCGATCCTGAAAGCCACCAGTCTTGAGCATGAAGGGAGGGATTTATGTGGATTTCCAGAAGTGTGTTGCAAACTTAGCCAGGGCTAGGTTCTTCCACTAGCTAAGGAGAGGGTACACCCCACAGGACTGCTGTCTTCGGTGGTGTGGAGCTGAGACGGTCAAGCAGGGAGAGGATGGGGCTCCATGCCTGGGGACTGGCTCAGGCAGAGGCGACTCTCTGGCCAGCGCTGTCAGGGCCAGTCTGTGTGTCCTGGACAAACGGACTGCCTCACACATCGCCCTTCACTTGAAGCCACCAGTACCTGGAGCACTGACCCTTCAGCAAACATCTGTACAGCTAGGAGAGGGAGAGATGTGCTCCGGAGGATGCTTCTAGGGCCCCTAGCCTACGGACCAGGCTCACAGTCCATCACCAGCAGCATGCGCAGTGGGAGGCTGTGTTCTGCTCCTTCTTGCTCTTGTCTCTAACAGTGAACATAACTTTATTTTGGTAAAGAGCCCTTTAGGATGCTCAGGTGTAGTCTTCTCGATACATCAAGCAGTGCCTTCCTTCCTGCAAGGTGCCTTGAGTCTAGAAGACTCCAGCATCACCTGGCTGGAGATCAAGCCTTGCTCTGGGCTCCCACAGATGTATAAAGCAGAGCTTAGTGGGGCTGGACGCTCTGCGTTGGATTTCTAGTGGGCTTTGGACACGTGGCTCCTATGATCTCCCCGAAAGTACTCTGAGAGGACGGGCTGTAGGGGCCCAAACCCTTCAGAGGTGCCAGCTGCGCTAAGGGGGGCAGCGAGGTGCCGCAGAGTGGGAGGGACGGCCAAGTTAGCAACAGAGACTCTGCTGCTGACAGCACTTAATCAGAACAATTACAATTAGCACTTACCAGCCTCTGGACACTGTGTGCTGGGCTTTCCCTGTCCTACAACAGCATCTTGCTGGCTCATTACCTGCAACACCTAATTTTCAGCACTGCTAAAACCAGCCACCTCAGGAGGCTCCCAGTGCCCCGGTGAGGAGCCTGCCTTCTCCAGCAAGGTGTGTCGCTCCTTAGCATCGCTTCCCCGAAGCGTGCGTGTTAGTCTCATGGGTGGAAGCAGACGGCTGCTAATGAAGAGAGCCACTCACTTTTCTCCCCCCTTTTTTTTACCATAGGCCTTCTTGCTCCACCCTCCCAAGCTCCCCGCAGCTGTTTAAAACACTGTTCATCTTCTCAAAGTGCTTTTAATTGCTGCACCTCACCCAGCAGGCTCACAAAAGCAGATGGAAGGCTCAAAGGTCTCCTTTGTTGAAAGGTTAGGCTTTTTTAAATTTGGAAGACCTCAATTAATAAAATATTCCTCATTTTCCTAAGGTCAGGTTTAGCAGCCGGGCCTTGCGATCAAATGAGCACCTTTTCCTCGGGATGTCTGCTTGCTGGAATCTCATTAATGTATGCTCATGCGACATCCGTAAAAACTAAATAGGACAGAAAGTGGCTGTTGCGCTTTTTCTCATCTATGGAGCCAGTGTGAGGCAAGTAGACCTTGCGCCACTGCGTTTTACCCTCTCTGCCCCACTAATCAAATTTATTCTTTCACTCAATGCTTACCCATCCTTCACATCCTTGCAAATCTCTGCTGATTTGGGCAGGATTCAGGGTGAAATGGTGTCTGGCAACTGGCTGAGGAGTCCTTTGTGCTGCTGGCAGTATGGATTTTCGCAGCTCTGGCTGTTTGAATCGCTGTCGTCTTGTGTGAATGAGGCCAGTGGAGTGACCCCAGATTTCCATCCTGTTTAGCTGGAAGCAGAGCGCAGCACTTGGTTTCTAAATTCATAAGTCACCATCAGAACATCCATTTTAATGGAGTTCGGGCTATGCACCCTTGAAGGAAATTGTTCTGCAATAACCAGCTCATGTGTAATAGTTCTGCCCGAAGTGAAAGCTTCTCGCTGCAGTGTATGATCTGACTCCTGCCTGAGGTGCACTTCTTTGATGACTTACTATTATTATTTATTATTTCTACAGTAGCGTAGATGTGCATGGCACTTCAGAGCAAGCACAGGACAATATCCCTGCCTTGAAGAGCTTACAACAGCCCTGCCCTTACTCCAGCCAAACTTGTGACATGATAGAAGTAACTGGTGTGCAAGGAAGGAAGAAAGAGTTGCCAGCAAAAAATAATGTAGCCTCGGTCCCCACTACCCGTTCACGGATGAAATACCAGGCACTAGCTCAAATGCAAACCGGGAAGTAACAGGGAGAAACAACTAAGATAAAGCTGCAGAGCACGGGGGAATCCACAACCACACAATAGCTCCGTGACCGGAGAAGACTTTCAGAGCAAAGCTTGGTGAGACAGTGGGTGAAGGACTGGTACGTGCCCCCTCCCTTTCAGCCGTGGTGCTCGACACGGCGTGCCAAGGGGCTGATCTTGGTGTGTCCCGGGTGGGAGTCTCTGCCCCAAATGGCACACTGACTCCAGGCAGTGCCATCATGTTCACGTTCTGTTAAAAGCCAGAAAACCTAAGACAGAAGCCCAAATGGAAGGGCAGCCCAGCCTGCAGTGTCCTCTCTGTCTGGGCCCTGCAGGAATTCCATCCAGAGGTTCTTTGCATGTAAACGTGTTGTCCTCCATGTCCGTCAACATTTGTGAGCACCTTCTACCTCTGCTCCCCAGCTCTAGTTAGGAAAGGTCCCTGATGGCTGGCTGCACGGCTCCCATGGCACGTACTCATATCCTTCCAGTAACATGTTCCTGTGAAAAGAGCATCTTCCTGAAATAAAAACTGGGCATCAAACTCTTGTCTCGATCATATGATAAAGGTGGCACATTTGCAACACTCTGCACCCCAGAGCAGAATTGAGGAGCTTTTATTTATCGTTAACGCTGGACTTGGCTGAATACCAGCACACATCCTCCTTTTATGGGTTAGAGGCCAGAGCTTGGATCCATGTGTTTCTCCCAGGCACCCCCCGCCTTCCTGCCAGAGCCTTCCTAAGCCCATTCCCCAAATCTCTAGGCAGGCTGTGGCTGCCCCCATTTTACACAAGCACAAAACCAGCATCTTTCGCAGTGTGTCTCCAGCAGCTGTGAGCAAGTCTGGGGATGTGATGGAAACGAAGCCATGGCAAGAGGTTTGGCCGTGCCCCGGAGGCAGGTTCTATCGCGCTGTCAGCCCTTTCTGACTACGCTGCTTTCCTGTAAGCACACCCCTCCTGTATTTTCTGCAGCAGCTGGGCTGAGCAGAGCTACATCACTTTGACACAACCATTTTTTTGCCAGGGATTTCGCAATTGGCTGCCCTCCCTCTCCTCGGAACCGGGATTTCTTGCCAAGTATGTGTTTCCCAGCAATGCACTTCCAACCCTGTCACCTGCAAACACAATTACTCCTTGCTTTCCATCAGCTTCATTAGTGATGGGGATGGAAAAGGACTGAAATGGAGCATGCTGCATTCACCAGGGGGGACACGTTGTTAGCAGGCAAAGGAGAAGGAGGTTTGCCAAACCAGCTCTGTCAAACTTAGCACAGCTGTTCTTGGTGAAGCTCTCACTCTCTGATACAAGTCAGCGAGGCATGAAGGCAGCTTCTGGGAGGTGGTACAAGGACCTTATTAATGTTGGTGTATTAAGCATACAGAGAATGTAGCTGATGATCCACTGATGCTGTTGGCTCTGGCTAGGACTCAACACCTTTCCTTCTCAGGGGTGGCGGAGGAGGTGCCAGTCAAGAGTGGCTGTTCAGGTACTAAAATAGGGAGGTTTTGATTTTTTTTATGGTCTTTGAGATCAGAATTTGTTTTTGTTGGGAAAAGCAGGCTGGAAGAAGGAACATGGTCATTTAATGCATTGCACAGCAGTCTGGGGTGAGCACAGGAGAGATGGTTAAGGCTTTCTTGTCAATCACCACTTTGAGAAATTTGCTTTCTTTTTTGAATGTGTTTCCTAGACTGAGAGGTCCTCAGGATGTCTGCAGTAGCTGTGACCTTCCCTGCTCCCTCCCTGGATGGTTAGGATGGTGGCTTTGTAATTCTGGGGCTCAGGTTTGCTGTAGGGTCTCGACACATGCATCTTCATGGCAGATAGATGGTGTAGAAGTGGTGGAGGTGGTCTGTGATCTCGTGGAACCTAAAGTCTTGCACAATCACTTGCCAGGTTGTGGGCAGGCAGGGCCTTTCCTGAGAACCAGGCTGATCTCCAGGAAAGACAAGTACTTTGGGAGAGGTGAAGGAGGGAGGAGAGGAGGAGAAATCATATCCTATTCTGTGCAACCATTTTCATGTCAGTAAGTTTGTACCCATTGCTGAAAACCCAGCAACAGCAGAACGCGGAGGCTAGCTCCAGCATGGAGTCCAGTACCCTCTACACCAGCAGCTCGAAGTGCTGAAGAGAAGATAGTGGCTATGGTTGAACAGTCCATTTCTACTACCCAGTACTGCGGGTTTGTCAGACTGGTTTTAAGTGGCAGTGTGGCCAAGGGACTGACTTGGCCACAGCAGGCAGTTGTAGCCTGTTCCTACCCATTCCTAGGAGTGAAATTTAGCCTTTCACTTACTTTTCATATGCATCTTGCTCCTGTGGCAAGGATTTGAGCTTTTCTGGCTGAGGTGTACTGTGAGAGCTAAGCCCCGGATCAGCTGGCTGCCTCCGGGTACTTTTCCCTTTAACAGGAGTTGACTGTGTTTCTTTCCCTGTGTCTGTGTCTCATGGGGGTCCCACAGCCTCTAGGGCTGCTGGGGTCTGCCGCACTTCATGCACACACTCATCGCTTGTGGAAAGACCAAAACTGGAGGTACCTCTCACAAGCACCATTGTGTGAAAGCAGCAATAAAACAAGTACATGTATTTTCATCCAATCTGGATTGGATTTTGTGATAACAGCAGATTTCATCGCAGAGAACTAAATTTCTGTTGATTTCCAAGTATGTAGCACAAAAGCCTTATGCTCTTCCAAAACAGACAACGTTTTCCTGGCATCCATTGGAAATGCGGCGTCACCGCTTTTGTTACTGTTATCAGCAACAAATTTGAGCCCAAAGCGGGGACAATTTTTTCGTGAGTCATTACAGTTTGGCAGGCTATGGCCAAATGGAGGAGTGTTATGTGACCTTAATAGCAGAGAGTCTCCTGTTGTAACTGGCAGCTTGCTTTTGGCAAAGAGCATCATGCCGTGGGGGTTGAATCACTCCTCTGCAGCAGAGGTGGTGGAAGGGGGCTGAGGAGGAGACGATGGACGCAGGGATGCCTCCTGCAGAGCCCGCTCTCTTGGGCAGTCTCAGAGGACATCCCCAAGGATGCCTGTGCATCCCCAAGGAGGCAAAATGTGCTTCCCACCTTCGTGGATGGAAACATGGAGGGATGGTGAGCTGCCTGGAAAGAAAGGAAGAGATGGTGTTTGTCACACTGTCCTTTTCTTTCCTTTGTTGTCCTCCTACTCTTCCCCCGTAAGCTTTTGCTCTTGCTCAGAACTCCCTGTGGGGCTGAAGGAGGGAGAGACTATGCAGCTTCATGTTGACCTTCTAGCTGGAGCTGGGCATGTAGCAACCAACTGTGAGCTTATATTTCATTTCCCCAAGAGCTTTGGGCAAGGCAGGCTGCTTCCAGCGAGTGATTTACCCAGTGGATTTGGAATGCTGGTAGAATTCATTATTTTGCTAGGACGTTTCATTATCCAATTGTCTGTTGTGTGTTCCCAACACCTTGCTACCTGAACACCTTCTGGTAGTGCCTTGAGCAAGTCAACTAGTGTCTGCTTTGTGTGGTTTGTTTTCTCATCCAGTTCCCCAGGAGAAGGGAATGCAGGAGAGTTGTGTGGGGGGAAGATTGTTGGTTTGTTTCCCATTTATATATTCATAGCTAGTGTCTATGCAGGTTTGTGGTCATGTTAGAAAAAACATGCTGAGGAAGTGTTCCCCACACTTGGAGCTGGCCTTCCTGGAGAGGCTCTTTTCCTGGGTTCTGTTTTGCAGCACAGGCAGGCTTTCATCCACCTGTAGAACCCCCCATGGTGCCACGAAGGAAGGCTGTCCTCACCGTGGGCTGGGTGTGTCCTAGATAGCCCAGGTCAGTGCTATGGTGTACCGTCAAAATACAGAGCAAGGGCTTATCCTGATTGCTTTTCTGTAGGGAGTGGGTGTGGAAACCAAGAGGCTGGTCATGGCGCCTCATGTTCCTGAGAGGCTGTGGTTGAAGAGCTCCAGTGTGACTGTAGGCTCTTTCGAGCATTTCCCTGCCAACGAGCATCAACAAACTTTTGCTTGAATCAACCTCATCCAGATGTTGCTCTTGGCCGAGCTCTGGCCCATGTTGACAGCAGTCGTGTGGTGAAGCAGGAAGCCTCTTGCTGGTGCTTAAATCCAACTTATCTGACCAGTTTGCCTTCAAGCTGATTTTGGTGATGGAGCAGGTCTGGAGAGAGAACTGGTCTTTGTGCGAATGTTGTGGGGGAAGCGCAGGTTCCTGTCGCGGTTTGGGTGTATCCCACCAGGAAAGCCTCCAAGCGTTTCTCACATCCGCTGGATCCATGCCGCCTTGCAGGCAGGAGAGCAGTGCTGCACCCTCTTGCATTATCAGCCAGCAGCGTCGATGCAACATACTGCTCTCATTAGCTTTATTTTTAGCCTCTGTCTCCTTCTAGCACATCTGTTCCTACACAGGCTGCGCACCATTAGCCAGGAGCAAGTGGTCAGAGATGGAGGAGAGAGATCTTTGCTGATGGCACCCAGAGGCCTGGGAGACACCAAACCTCTCGAGTTTGTGAAGTAATTGTTCCCAGGTTTGCTGGCGAGCCTTTGCTATTGTGGGAAGCAGGACGTGGCTGAAACCTGGCCATCCTTCCCTTGTTCTCATCTTCCTGCTGTGTCCCACGAGGTGCTTCCTGAGAGCAGCCAGCTGGGATAGCTGTCCACGAGCATCATCTCCCTGCTCCTGAGCCAGCCAGGTTTTTGTACAAGCAGCAGTGCCAGTGTGGCCCCTTTGTGATGTTCATCCAAGGCAGCAGAGCTCTTCCTGCTGGCTCTTCCAGGAGCTGGACCTCCCCACCGGCTGTCCTGCAGGGCTCCCCACAGTCGCCTTCTGCTGTTGGAGTGCAGCACGCAGCTAGCGAGTAGGCTCTCGTTACAGCCAGAATGACCCTTTCAGCCCTTTTTTTCCTCCGTTACTATGTTCCTCCATCCTCCACATCCTCCACATGCACAGCTTTTCATTCACAGTCAGATTAGCTTCTTCCTCCACAGCCACCACTCTCCTTCCCACTGCTCAAGGCTCGGACTGGAGAGAAAGGACATTTCAGAGGTTACGCTGAAAGAACAGCAGCTCCTGGGATTTATATTCATCCCATGGCTGCAAGATCAGGCTGTAGAAGACTTCTCCACAGGTCCTGTGAGGAGCCGCTTGAGAAGCTGAACCCTCAGCACCTCACCTCACTTTAATCCGTCTTTTTAGTTCCCAGTGGATCTGATTAGGCTGACAAAGAAATGAAAGTTGCCAAAGCACTTACTGTACTCAGAGATCGGGCAAAATGAGACTGAAGAGAAGGGAGTGAACAGTGTTTCTTTGAAAAGGTTTCCAAAAGGCCTCCATCTGATAAGGAGAAGTGGCTTGTGACAGAGAAACAGGCAGAAGCCCCAGCAGTTACCTGCTGGCAGCTCATTAATTTTAATTCCAGAACATCAGCAAAGCTGTTGCAGTGCAGATAGTTTCCTCAGGACCAGAGTGAATGAGCTCTAGGTGTTACCATGAGGTCAAAGACTCAAGAAAAGGTACGTGGTCCACTGGGAAGTGGGCTTTCAAAAGAGCCTTTGGGTCACCAAAGCAGTGTGACCAAATTTATGCCATCATTAAACCTAATCTCCTCTGGTCCAAGTCCTCTTGTGCTCGCAGTAATCCTTGTACATGTCGCAGAGTCAGCATGGTCCCCGTATGCTGTATGAGTTGCAGATTTGGAATGACACAGGTTGTGGTGGCCCACAGCAGAGGAATGTCATTTGTTGGGCACGTAGCAGCTTTGTGGTGCATCAGGGAGGGCAGGATGGGTTTCCAGGATTTCATCCAAAGCAGCAGTTTTCATTTTTGCTGGCAGTTAGAGACACTTCTCTAAAGAAAAGGAACATAAGCAGGGAGCGTAGACTCGGGCGTTAATTCAGACCCGGGGGAGGCAGGTGAAGCACTGTGTAAATGCGCAGCGGAGCGGATGCAGTCAGCTGCCTGGCTCATCCCATCCTCTCTCTCCGTGCTGGTATTTTGCTGGAAGGGGTTCTTGTTAGATCTCACTGTGTAAATGATCAGTCTAAATATCCCCTGACTCACACTGCAAATGCTACTCAGGAGTCAGTGCAGTGTCAGTATGAAGCGTGTCCCATGCCAGATCCCCAGAGAAATCACTGCAGGATCTGGCTGACCTTTCCATACAAGATGGATCCATCTCACCTACCTTTGGGCTCCTCAGAGTTAGGCTTCCAGGCAAATCTGGTTTTCTGAGCACCTATGTTCAGAGCTAGGCAGCTCCGAAAGGTGGTCCTGCCCTTCCCCAGGGCGTCCTGAGGCCGATCTCTCTCCGATAACTGTAGAAGGAGCCTGCAGCTCTCGTCCACAACCGGGCTGGGTGAGTTGGTTGCCCCAAGGACTGTACAGCACAGACTGCTTCCCGTTCCCTCTCTCCTGTCCCTTCGTGGTCACTGGGCTGCATTATTTGTCTTGAGTACCTACTAATGTCTGAGCAGTGAATTAGGCCTGTGGTATGTCTTATGACTGAAACCCTCACGGCTCGATGCAGAGCGTGTGTTAGAATGGGGATTTGCTCTATTATGCTACTGCCAAAATGAAATGAAATGAAATTAATCCAGTGTGTGAAAAGTCGGGAAGAAAGCCCTCCATGACACGGCAGGGATCTTGCATGATTCTTTTGGCTGAGCCAGCAGCAAGATGAAGCTGGGAAGGTTACTGCTTTGTGACTGAAAGGACCTTGAGCCTGCCCTGGTTGCTCAAGGCTGACGCATTCCTTGGGATTGCGCTGAGCCAGCCCAAGTAGTTCTCATCGTGTAGTAGCAAATACCCCGCAAACACGGGATGTTTGTACGGCGCCTGGTTTGTACATCTTGAGAGCATGTTACAGACCCTCAGGAAGTCCTCCTCCTCCAAGCCGCAGCTGAGTTACCGCTTCACCGAAGGACATGTCTCGCTATCTCTGCTCTGGGTTTTGCAGATGGAACGATGGCGTCTCCATGCTGCTGCTTGGCCTGTGCCAGAGAGATGAGGAGAGCAACAGATGGGGCATGCAAGTGACAAACTGAACTCCGATTTCCCAACAGAGATCTCAGCTCTGAGTCCCAGTAAATCAGAAGGATCTTCCATTTAGCACAGCTTGGAAACATGAAGGTGAGCATCGGTGCCCTGCTCAGCCGTTCCCGCTGACCCTCTCCTGGCACTGTGTGTTTCCCGCAGCCCGGGGGTGACATGGGCCAGCCCCAGCCAGCTCTGCCGTCCTTCTTTCTGAACACCAGGGCAGGCAGCGTGTCCTCCAGCTGCATCCAATGCAGAGCCCTCTCTCCAAGCCATGTCGAGCCATGCGAGGAGGTTGCAGGTGTTTCAAGGCTGTTACCAGCCCTGAAAGGCACACGTCATTTTCCATCTCCAAAGAAGGTTTTATTCCTGTGTGCCTTGCTCTGAAGAGCCTTGTTTCTCCTTGCCTCCCTGCTGCTCATGCCTGGTGAGCCACCAGTATTCCCCCTTCTCATCATCAGAGCCTTGCTCTGCTCTCCTCGGGCATGGCTCTGGCACAGACAACCTTCTGGAGGGGGCAGTGGGGCTGGGGCCTGGGGCGGCTGTGATTCACAGGAGGTGACGGGCAGGATGAGGCAGGCTGTTTGGCTCCGAGTGCTGGCTGAACAACCCACAGATCCCTGCATCCAGGCGTGAGATAGCAGAGTGACTTTGATCTGGCTGGTGCCCGCTTGCAGATCAGCTGTGCTTCTGGAGCAGAGAGTCCCACACCTCCAACACCCACTTGCAAAATGCCAGACTGAGGAGAGAGCCAAGCCTGGGGGTCATGGCAGTCATCAGCCTTCTGGCATCAGCAAGGCAAGCTGACTCATGAAGGAGGAGCAGGAGCGAAGCGTGGAGATGAGTAAACGAGCCACCGAGCAGCTGTTGAAGCAATGTCTTGGACTGCATCCTTGCTAGGACAAGCTTCGGGAGCCCCACGTGGCTCGGCCAAAGCGTGAGCAGGTACTGAATTACACCGGTGTGATGATCAAGGTGACAGTCCCCTGTCCCAGACCTCATTAGGGTCTGTAACGCAGAGGTTCCTCACACATTGCTCGCTCATCTGTGTGGTCAACACTGAGTGATCGTCCCTAACGTGAAGCCTGCTCTTTCCCCTGCTATTCAGCGCTCGATGGCTGGTAATTTCCCTGGCATGTAAAAGCTTTGGAAAATTAATGTAGAGCACAGGTTCACACCTTGTCACAAAGATTCAAAGTTTAATAAACTGTGGAGCCAAACTGTTGGCTCTTTCACATTAATGCAGGCAAGCAGCTGGAAATTGCTCTGCAGAAGAAACTCACAGCAGGATGCCAGAGAGAGCACCCAGAAATTCCCCAGCAGCTGCTTTGCTCAGCTGCTGGAGCGATTGCCTCTGGAAGCAGAGGCTGCATTGAACCAACCAAAGAGGGACAGTACCCTAGGCCAAGAAAGATAAAAGTGCATGTACAATCTTGCAGACACCGAGGAAAATTTTTTTTTCCCCGTCTTCCTTCAACCTCTTGCATCCACAGAGTTTTTAAAGGTGAGCCAGGCCCATTTTGGGGTGTCACTGGAATATCCCTCACCCCTCGAGCTTTCCACGGCCCTGTGTCCTGTACACCAGGCTCCTTCAGACAGGTCCTTCGCTTTGGTGTCATCTCATCTTTTGTGTCGCCTGCTCCAAGCAGGGATCGTGCACTGCGGCATCTTGGCTTTCACCAGGGGACGTGGTGATACACCAGAACACCCAAAACACCGCGGAACCCATGTCCATAGAAATAGATATCTACTGAATGAGAAGGGAGGTATGTGTTAGCCCTGAAGCTTTCCTGTGCCGCTTAGGTCAACCCAATTACTTTGCAGACCGCGTCCTTTTCCAAAAATCAGACTGCTCTCCTCGGGCCTGCGGAAAACCATCTTCGTTTGCAAGTACTGCTAATTGCTAAACCCAAAGTACAATGACAGCGGGTTGTCAGCTCAGCCGCTGCCTGTGCAGCACGAGGGGGCTCTCACTGAGCACAAAGCCTGTGTCAGAGCCGTGTTAGCAGCAAGGAGCGTGGCGTAGGCTGGCCTCGGTGCCGCGGGCTGGCTCTCTGGGGATGGAGAGCAGGTACACGGCGTCCAGCCCCCACTCCCGGGGGCTGCAGAGCCTCCGTTCTTATTCCCACTATAGGAGCCGCCCACGGCCTTTAATGACTCATATCACTCACCCATTCTTAAAGCATGTACTTAAGTAATTTTCAATCTGTTATTTAATCATATTTGCTAAGCCTCCTTTCCATTAATGCTCCAGCTGAGAAGGGAACCAGTTCAAGAACTAGGACGAGTCATGCACTTGGTGTTTTGGCTGTGGGATGGGAACAAATGGGCGGACACTGGTTTTATGTCTTGGGATTGTTGTCTTGGCTTGCTCTGGCCAAGTGTATTAGCACCGTCGTCTCTGCAGCTCCTTTTCCTTCTCTGGCTTTGTTCAGGGGGTTTCACGAGCTGTGTGCTGGGAAGCGTGCTCCATGGTATCCCCAGCCACGAAGCTCCTGGTTTCATGGAGGGAGGTAAGCACAGGAATGCTCTGGCTGCTGGTGGTTCTGGAGAAGGTCTTGTCCATGGGCAGGCTGGATATTCTCGCACCAGAAATCAAACAAAAGGAACCCAGTCTGGTATTGTTTATAAAAAATTACATCTTTGTAAGCTTATCTTGTACGTGCTTGGCACCTGAATTGTGGTGTTTCAGTGCCTGGCTTTGGCAATAATGGAAAGATCTGAAAATTCAGATGCCAGCGGGATGTAAATCTTCTGTGGGAACTCTCCTAGTACTCGAGTTCCTCTGGTTTTCAGTGGTGTCTTCATGCTGCCCGCTGTCCAAGTACTGCAAAATGAGTCCATCTGGGTGTTTCACCAAGTGCAGAAAGTACTCAGGGCATACATAAGCTTCTTAAAAGAGGCCCAGTGATCTCTGAAGGGATCAATTCATCTATGTTCAGCTTCGCTGTGACAGTTCAAATGGTGGAAAAAATTGTCCTCATCTGGAAGCAGCTTGAGCATGCCTTATTTCGGGACTGAGCTGAAAAAGGCTCCGTGAAGAATAGCTCCTGCAGAGGGAAGAGGAAGAACCCAGATTAGTTACAACTGTCGAAGCGGGCAGGGTTATAGCTGGTTTTTATGACTGATTATCATGCACAGCGTGAGGGCTGATTGTGAGAGCTCGCGCGCTTCTCTCTTCCCAGCCGGCCCTGGCGCTTGCTGGTGCTGGGGAAGCAGCCGGCTGCCTCGCGGGCTGTCTCGGCACACCTGCGGTAGGTCACACTCACCAAGCACAGGCAGCAAATCCTGATTGCTCCACAGGATTTGTTGCACTGGGAAAGATTTCTGGGTTTGACAGTGGCCGTAAGGCAGCCCAGCTCCCGCAGCTCCTCTTCCTTCTCTGGCTTCTGGATGAGGCTTTGGGCAACCTGGGCTAGTGGGAGGTGTCCCTGCCCGTGGCCGGGGTGGAACTGGATGGGCTTTAAGGTCCCTTCCAACCCAAACCAGTCTGTGACTCTATGATTTGTTCAGGGGTCTCACAAGCTGTGCACTGGGAAGCGTGCTCCGTGGCATCCCCAGCCACAAAGCTCTGGGTTTCACAGAGGGAGTGTTGTGGGTTTGTGGGGGGGGTGTTGACTGGTCGCAGGGAGGGGCTGGAGTGGGGGCGTCGTGTGACTGCTCAGGGGTCACCCCCACCCCCGGCTCCAAGCGTTTGGTCACCGGGAGGGGGGTGGGGGAAGGAGTACCACCGACCTGGCCCCTGTGAGAAACTGCTGGAAGTTCCCCCAGCTCCAGGCTGGACCCACCCCAGGCCAGGGCTGAGCCCAATCTGGGCTTTGGGAAGGAGGGCGGGCTGGGCAGAAGTGCCTTTTTTAAGATGTGGGTTTTTTCTCTCTCAATATCCTGCTTCTTGTTGTAAATAGTTAATAAATTCAATTGGGTTTTTTTTGTTTTCCCAAGCCGTGTGGGTTTCTTGCCCATGACCCTAAGTGGTGAGTGAAACCCTCCCTGTCCCTGCCTCAGCCCACCAGGTGTTGAACACAAAACTGTCCGGTGGCATTTCTAAACCACGCCAGGGAGTTAAGCACAGGAGTGCTGTGGCGCGGGGAGCAGCAGCACGGGGCTCGCAGGAACGGCGTGGCAGGCATCAGGGGGACGTGCCTCGGATGCGCGTGTGACATCCATCCCGCACCGCAGGGGTGCCGCAAACTGGGCGCTCTGCAATCATTCGTGGTGCCAGGAACACACAGGGAAGCTCGAGGAGAGAGTTTTCCAGGCTCTGGCATGCGTTATTTGGCTTTGTGGATTGTTTCTCATGCTGCAGGCTTCAGCATTTTTTTTATAGGCGTGAGCTTTCCCCCCTAACAGTCGTTTAAAAAGATACCCTCCAACAGCACTTGCTTGAAATTGGAATAAGAAACATGGGGCAGTCTGAAAAAATATTGATGTTTTGCAATTACTGGTAGACATCAAGAAGCTCCAAAAGGCAGAATAAATTAACACGGTGATTTTAAATAGGGAGCCCATAACAAGGAGGCAATTAAAACATTCCTTCTTAGTCATGCACGCAACATCTGGATGAAGTGCAGGTGGAAGAGATCTATTTTGTAAAGGAGGAGAAAAAAAAAAAAAAAAGAAAAAACCCAGTGGCATATTTTTTTTAAAACTGCTTCTTTCTTTGATATGTACGATATGCTGGAAGAGAAGGGGGAGGCCAATGCTTAATTGCCACCAAGTTTCTGCAAAAACTGAGCATACACTTGCCTTTGAAAATCCAGCAAAGACTTTTTGTGGGAGGATCATGCAACAGCAAGTTTGAGAAGGGACTTGTGTCACTGTCTCGTGCCACGTGTCCCCCACGTGCCGTCCCCCCAGCACCAGCACACCAAGCCAGGAGCATGGGAGCCATGTGCATCCGCCCGTGCTTCCCCTCGGGACTTTTCGGAGAGGTGTGAAATCCAAGATGTGCATGCTGCTTCACTGCCGAGGTGGAGCTTGGCGTTTTCATCTCAGCTTTGTGGGCCTGAGAAGCCAGAGGAGAAGCATGGCCATAAAAAATACACAGCCATTTGTAGCGTTTTAGTAAAGGGGCTGGATCTGGTGTAGTCCCTCTTTAGCAGGCGACCGTTCCCACTTTGCTGACGTGACCTCGGGAGGGTCGTGCCTTGTTTTTTTTGGAGACTGCTGGGATGGCATCGGTAAATGCACAGCGAGGTTATGTGCAAACGGAATATAGGGGCCCCGGGAGTGTAAAAATTCAAATAAAGCAAAATGGGATTTGTGTGCAAGACAGAAAATTGGTTAGGAAATACCTGCGTTCGTCAAAGAACTGCAGTCTTCCTTGGTGGAGGTGGGATATTGCAAGAGGATAGGTTATATCAGCTGTGTTTCAAGAGGTGCTCTGTGCAGTTCGCAGACCGTGGTTGGGCTGTAGAAGGCCAACTCGGCTGGAGATCGGCTGGTTTTGAAAAAACTGACTAGAGCTGCTCACTGTTCTGTCCCATCATTCCTTCCCTTTCCCCTCACCCTTCTCTTTGGATAACTCTTTATCTCCCCCCCAACTGGCATTTTTTCTGCCTTCGGCATCCCTCACCCTGAAGGATGAGCCTTTGGCAGACAATGCAAAACCACCCGCAAGCCCTGGGCGAGAGCGGTCCTGGCGTGCTCCGTGGAGCCGCGGGCCCCCAGGCTCTTTCTGCAGGCAGAAGGGTGGCTCTGGGTTTGCTGAGGGTTAGCAGCCGCGGCGCAGAACTGCAGCGCAGCGCTGGGAGCCCAGGGAGGGCACGGGTGGCTATGAAACGCCGCAGCAGCCTTCCTCCCTGGCTGCGTTCTTTGTTGGTGAGTGTGTTCTCAGAGGTGGCCTTGCTGTATTCACACCAGCTCTTTACCACATCATGTGCACAAAGCCTTGAATTTTTTCTGCGTTGCAGTTTCTCTGTAGAAGGAAGGAAGCAGCCCAAGCTCTTTTCTTGCCTTGAATGTCAAGTTGTTCGAAGCAGCCATGGCTGTTTCTTTCCCAGAGGAGCTGTGATCCCGCTGGGGGCTGCTGCCCCTGGTTGTATTAGAAACAATCAGTGGGGATCCCCTCTGTCAGGGTGTGAACCTGGCAGCATCCCTGCAGGTGCAGCCTCTCCTTTCCAGCATCCGCGCCGAGCTGCACACCCAGCGCAACGCTGCCACCGCCCTCAGCTGTGCTTTGGAGACCAACTCCTGTCCGGCGGGCATCAGAAGGGCTGCGGGTGTTCGGCTGGGTGGCTTGACTCCTTCCCCAGAGCTGGCAAGGCAAAAACACTGACAATTTTCAACCTTTCATCTTCCATTGTCATTGTCTGTGGTCCCTGGCCGGCTCAGCTGGGTGGGTGTGTGCTCCAGCGGGTCTGGGGGTACCAGCAGCATCCATGGGGCTACATGTCGCGAAAGGGCTTGGCTGGAGGAGGCTGTGAAACAGAGATGAATTTTCTACCTTTTTTTTTTTTTCTATACTTGTGAAAAGCAAATGCACCATTTCTTCCTCCCCTTCCATCTCCCGGAACCAATATACAATTCTGACAAATCAGCCCTGAATGCAAATCCAATAAAGTTAGCATAATTGTCTTTGTTACGAGGAGCTGGAACAGGCTGCTCTGCATGAAAAGCAAAATAATAAACCACTAAAACATAATGCAGTTGGGCGAGCGTAAACCTGGCCAAGTGTCCCCACGAAGGTGTGGGGTGGGATGGGGGGAGCCAGGCTCGGGGAGACCCCCGGGGCTGAGCTGGGCAGCTCCAGGTGGCTTTTATAAGATTGTTGATTATTTTTAAAATAAAATATGCAGTGGAAGGAGGGGCAGGTTATTTTAATGTTTTAACGTTTAGGGGATGAAGAAGTAAAACGGAAGCATTTCACGATGGCAAGAAAAAACTGCGGGATCTTGCTGCTTTTTGTGTTAATTGTGTCTGATTTGAAAAGAGCGCACAAATGAGTATTGCAAATGAAACACATCAAAATACTCAAAATATTTTGCTTCAAAAACATCGACACAAAAACAACTCTTTTTTTTTTTTTTTTTTTTTACTTTCAAGGAACTCTTCCAAAATAAACAACCCCATTCACATGAATCTGAAAGATGTGATGCGAGCGAGCGCTAACAAATGTTTGGGTGGTGGAAGCATTCACTGCTTGTTCCCAGCCCCAGCTCCGCGAGCCCTGAGAGTGCAGAACTGCAGCTTTTGTCAAAAAGCAAGCGAACACAAAAGCTGGGGCTTTCCTCATGATGGAAATCCAGAAAATGAACTAATCCTGCTGCGATGCTCGGGAGAGCTGGGCTTTCACCCCATGCAGCGGAGGCGGGGGCTGTGTGTCCTGCAGGGTGACGGGGGGCCCCTCCCTCCCCGGGCCTTGGTCCCCT
>NW_010112876.1:19381-19914 GCF_000699245.1 Pterocles gutturalis | reverse complement strand
CCATCCCTGTTAGGAGCACGCTGGCCAGCTGCTCTGGGAATAATCGCTTTTAACAGGTTTTCCCGTGCACCTTGGGGCCGTGAGGGTGATGTGACCCGGGAATACTTCTCGGACTTTCCCTGCCTTTGCAGAGCAGGTGTCGGAGCAGCTCACATGCCGGAGCAGCCTGAGCCTCCCACACCACTCTGGGGAGCCGGGGAGCGGGCACTGCATCCCGCCTGGGGAGAAACCCCTTCCCAGGGATTGCAGTGAAAAGAGGCTGGGCTCCAGGAACGCTCAAAGTGGGGGAGCGGGACTCGGGGTGCTGAAGGAGCCTGGGAAGAGCAGTTTGCTTCCTTGGGAGAAATTGATTTCCAAAGCTATTGATGTTGCTTTTGAAATGCAGCCTGCTGTTTGCCAGCATTCAGATTACCTTCCTTCCTGCGTGCCCGCCTTTGTTGTCTTAACATCAAAGAGACGCTGCCCTGCTCCGCCAAGAAATCTCCTCTCCCCTGCTGTTCGGGGTATCTCCAGCTTCACCCGGGGGGCTGGGG
>NW_010112876.1:19061-19295 GCF_000699245.1 Pterocles gutturalis | reverse complement strand
TCTTAAGAGGGGACATCGAGATGGCAGCGGCTTGGACACAGCCGTGCAGCCCTGTCTGGTGGAGGGCTGTGCTCTGGGTTTTTCCCCTTCTTATGCCCGAGCGGGTTTGTTGGCCTCTTGTTGCCTGTTCTGCCATCCCCAGTGTCGCTCATTCCCCAGCTCTCCTGTGGCGTGGCTTTGGGTGGCCCCACGGCTGCTGGAAGACCCCCTTACGGCTGCCTCTGTTCCGGCTCA
>NW_010112876.1:0-18975 GCF_000699245.1 Pterocles gutturalis | reverse complement strand
GGTTTGGCAAGCACATCACGTCTGGAAGTGACAGCATCAGCTCCTTTGGCTTTACGTGGTTTCTTCTCCCTCCCCCCCAATCTTCTGCTTCAACCTGGGCTCTTGAAGAGGCTTTAGAGCTCATCTGTGCTATTGTGAAAAGGAAACCTAGAAAAGGTTAAACCAATCCAAATTGCTGAGTCTTTGAAATAAAATAAGAGTCCCTCCTAGCAGGAGATTCGCCGAAAAAAAGGGCTTCAAGCAGTAAGCTTGATTTCAGCAGCTTTTCCCAGAAGATTCAAAGGAGCAAGCCTGCATCCAAATTTCTGCAGAAAGCAAGCTGCAACCCCTTTTAGATGAAGTGAGACTTCCCAGAGGGTCTTTTTCTCTCCCCACAGCCGGGCTCCCATCTCCTACCTGGACGAGGCAACCAGTGCCCAGGGTGAGCGGCCAGGACGGCGCGGGGAACCCCTGCTCGGCGCTTGACTGAACCTGAGCACGCGATGGTGACGGATGTCGTCAGAGATGCTCTCCCACTTTGTGTGTGTGCCCATCCTTTAGGGTGCAGAAGGGAGAAAATGAGGGGCGAACACAGCAGCCCTGTGGTTGCAAACGGCTGCAGGAGACCTTGGCCTCTTTTGCTGTGCCGTGTCCATCGCTGGGAGCTGGGCGAGCGTGCCCAGCCGTAATCCCCTGTTTGAATCCATCCCTGAGTTGGCTGGGACAAGGACAGCATGGGACCTTGAGCACAGCCACAGGACCTGGCAGTGTTGCTGTCATTAAAAAATATATATATATCTATATAGCTTTTAACCCTCTTAATTGGTTGCATTACTGATGCTCTCCGGCGCTAGCTGGGGAATGAGAAAATCTATAAACCGGTCTGGTTTGTCCGTCCCAGCTTGTGCCTGAGACGGTGGTGTCATTCTGAGCCTGGAGAGGGGAAAGCACCTGAACACTCACCAAAAAAGTCCTCTGCCCTCTCCATCAGCCCTGCACGGGGAAACTGGTCCCACTGGAACAGCTGCGATTTGCAGCACCCAGAGACTGTTTATGATGAAAGACATCAAGGGTCTAATGAGGGAGGAAGGATGGGGTTTTTTTGCTTTTGGAGGAGCCTCATTTTCTTCGTTAAACCTTTGCCAATGACAGACACTCTCATAAAGCATTTTTATTGGATTTTCGAACAATTTAATTAGCGTCTCCGGCCGTGATGGCTGCAGAATTGGTGCAGAGCTGTCTCTGGGGACAGTAAAACCGAAGTGGCGGCAGCGCTCTGCGTGCTTGGGATGGAGAAGGAGGATGGCTAAAATGGGGACAGCAGGGGGCTCGGGGAGCAAACAGAGCTGGGCCATACCTCCTCCAAGGACTGCATGGAGGTGTCCGCCTGCCTCCTTTGCGCTTTCTCGAGGGGCTTTTGGAGGCGGGCATGGCGCTGACAGGTACACTCCTGTGTGGGCTCGCTCCTGGCTCAAAGCGGGGACTTTGCTCTGGAGCAAACGGAGACATCCCTTGGCCTGAGTGTATCTGAAAGACCAAGGAGCCTACCACAAGCCCACCCTTGTTCCCTCTTCACCCCTCGCTGTGGCAAAGCTGCCTCGAACCATTATGTACCAGACGTGAATAGGAATGAAGCCCTTGTTCATGGACCCGTCAAGCAGGACCTACACCAAGCGTGAGGAGCATAGCTCAAGGTTCCAAAGCCCCATCTGCATCCTTTGAGACCAAGTTTCGGCAGTTGCGGTCACCATCCTAGATGGAAAAGCTTCAGACTCCAGCCCTGTTCAGCCCACACACGAATCCGCTTTTCCCCCGCAGCACAGACACGCTGGGGCTGGATGGGCCGAGGGGGAACGTGCTGGCTCCGCGCAGAGCTGCTGCGCGGAGCAGGCACCAGCAGTCTCTCCGCAGCCCCTGTGCTGCCGGTCGTGGGCCTGATAGCTCTTTTTTAAAGTCCATTTGGGTTGTTTGCAGGGGTAGAGATACAAAGGGAATTGGGGTGGCTGCGCCATGCAGAGGCAATATGTTTATGGGCTTGGATTCCAATTAATACGCAGGGGCTGTCTGGTTTATATCAGCGCACGGCGTTGGCGTTCAGCTATTCTTTTATATGGATAAAGTACGTGCCGCGTGATTCATTTAGGGCCCGCCGAGTCACACGGGTTCCTGCATCCTGGCAGCAACATCTGGCTGGCGTCCTGCCGCCCAGGCTGTGCCGAATTCGGGGGCTCGGCCCAACCCACACCCCCAGCCAGCCGTGCTGCCCCGCGCTGTGCCATGCCGGAGCCCCGCAGCGGAGCTGGCCCCCAAACTGACTGATCTCCAAACCCAAAAAGCAGGAGATGTGAAACAGGGCAGGAAAGAAGAGGAGAAAACAAGAGGGTGAAGTAATGTGTGAGGGAAGGGCTGATGGAGAGCAGCCAAGCGTAGTGCTTCCAGCCAGCTTCCTGGCACGGGATTCAGAGGAATTCTGCAGTTTCGTGTCAGAAATAGGTGCCCTGCACCCCAAATCTTCCATTTCTCCCAGGGGTGGGCTCGGGAATTAACTGTTCCCTGGAGCAAAGCCTCTTTATCAACAAGGCTTTGCTGAAGAAAAAAAAAACAAACCAAAACAGGCTTTCAGCAAGGAAAAGTAAAAATGATAGATTCTGGCTGGTCTGGAGCAAGGGACAGAAGGGTTTGCTTATGGCGAAGATGTATTTAATTTTATCCAGTTTATTAATGCAGCTTCTATTCCCAGCATACAGGCCACAGATCGGTCCTGCAGACGTGTCGCAATCCGGCACGTGCAGACTTTCCTGCCTGGCTTTCAGGGCGTTCAGAAGAACCCCTACAAGGTTTCTTCCAGGCTAAAGTGAGTGTGACCCAGGCGCTCAGCCCAGCCGGCTGGTGAATCAGGTGATGCTTTTCATGCTCCATCACACCTCAGTCCCCCGCTGCGGCGCATGGGGCAGATTTTCCTTGGATTCAGCCCTATATTTCATTGGGAATGAGTTTTGGAGAAGAAAGCTCACCTCCCTGCGCCTGGCTGCTTGGCATCTCACGCAGCCCGGCATCACTGCCTTAGGTACCAGCACAGCCCGCAAACCCCGCAGCGGGCAACTGGGAGCCTCGGACCAGCTACAAAACCCTGGGTTAGCTCCAGCCTGACCTGAGCTGCTGGACACGGCGCATTTAAGACTTGTCAGCTGTTTTCAGAGGTAGATTCGCCCTTCCCTCTTTCCACCCGTCAGCTCTCCGACGTGGCTAATGGATTGCAGGCCTGTTCCCCTGCGCCCGCGGGCCCCTGTGTTTTAACTGGCATCGCTATTTGCATTAGGTGGAGATTTTTCTAGGGAGCACAGAGAGGTAGTTTCCCCTTGCACTGTGGATTCGTGCTAAAGGAAGGGGGTGAAGTACCAAATGCTTTCATTTTTATAGTAAAACGTGGTGGAAATTACTCCATAGCAGCAAATCTGTCCCTGTGGGTATCCTCTTTGATGTGCAAAGGAAAGGAATGTTTTAGCTGATCTCAATATTTTTAATTCTCTTGCTGGTTTCGCAGCCCTCTTTAGCACGAGCTACCAAAGGATTGTAGATTACCCTGTAAAAGCAGTTTTGTTATCGTCTCTCTTAACCCCAGCTAGCCTTCAATTTCCTGCCATCATTTTTATTATGTCTTCTTTCAGCTAGAAATGAACAATGAGCTTTATTAGAAGAAAAGGTGAGAAATGTAATAAGAAAAACCCCTCGTGTACCATGCCAGAGGCAGACGCCCGTCGGGCCAGCAATGCCCCATGAATGCAGCACCGGGCTCCTCCGAAACCCGCTCGTGCTCTGCCGCAGGGGCAGCACAACTTGCCTAATTCAAAAGGTCTGATCAAATGTTTTCCAGTGTTCTGTTCAGTCTTTCTGTAGTAAATCCATGCCTACAACAGCTTTGGCCGTTTGGTCAAATCGTGGTCCTCTTCCGAGCCGGGTTCTGACTCGGGTCAGCTCCTCCTTTTTCAAGAGGACAATGTTCTTCTTGTCGTTGGCACAGAGGAGATGGGGAAAACAGGAAAAACACAGGGGAAGGGAAGCTTCTCCTGCTTTTTTTTTTCCCCTCCTACAGAAAACAGTTTATTTTCGCCCCTCCCATCACTATATTTGTTCAGTGAGAAACAAAAGAGAAACTGCCAGGTGAATAATTCCTATTAAGTAAGCCCTCTGTTCATTTATTTCTAAATTTTCCAGACATATAATGAGTGTCTCTTTCGTTAAGCTGGAAGAATAAATTCAGGTCCTTAAAAGCTTTCCCTTGCTCCCCCGCCATTGTTACAGTCTGTTGTTACCACACCAAGCTCTAAAATGATAAGATTTTGGATACCAGGACCAGTGAAATGTCTCTTTACAGTCTCAGAATACTAAAGATTTTTTTTTTTCCAGTGGAAATAATCAGTAAGGTTTACAATTAAGCAACCAAATACTGCCTAAATTTCAGTAGATATTTGCTTCTGCCATTCAATATATTGTTCACGTACTGATTTTATGGCACCACTAGTAAAGCAAAGAATCTTTATTCCTTATATTGAAGATTTCACTCCCTTCCCTTCGTTAGGGTAAGTCTTTATTTGCACCGAGATTGACTCTTGATGATACAGCTTGCTTACTCAGTGGATAGCTGTTCCAGATAATTGTTCTGTTGCTGTTAACACAAGTTCAAATGTTGTTTAATTGTGGGAATCTACAGAACGTTGTTGCCGATCGGGGTCATTTGGCAGCCGAGCTGAATGCAGATAGGGTTGTGAAGGCAGCTCCTTCGCTTCATGCTTTATTTTTCATATCATTTTCTGATCTTAAAATAGTAGCTGTCTAGGTACGCTGAAGGGCTTAGCGAAGGAAGATCGACTGGCAGATATCATACAGTGCGAAAGCCTCAGCTGTAACAGAGCAGTGTTTTTGAAGTGATAATAGAAGGTAAAACTAATGTGCATTTCAAGAGAAAGGATGTTCTTTGAGTTGTGGGTGTTCAAACAGAACACAACAACATTTCTATTCAGCACCCTGTTTAATTCTCAGTTAAAATAGATCTCATATAATTGTAGCTTAATCCTGCTTGAAAACTCCCTGACAATTTTCAGTAGAAACCTGAGTTTTAGCAGAGAAATGTTTGCGCTTTCAGATCTGCTCTTCTTCAACATTTGGTTTGCTAAAATCATCCAGCAATAACGAAAAACCCTCAACCGCTGTAAAAATGCATCTGGAACCTGACAAACAGATTGGGGTTTGAGCCAAGAAAAAATCAGCAGCTTCCATCAGATTTTTGTTTGCTTCAGGGCTTTAGGGGGAGGTGGCAGGTTTAATACACAATTCATAGTTGCTGGTTGCAGGGTTTGGTTTTCGAACACATAAGTCAACACCATCTCCTGAGAATTGGAACAAAAACAAAATAAATCTACTTTCATTTACATTTTCAGCAGCATAACACTGCTTTTTCCTGCCTGTTCCCCTTCTAAATACAAGGTGTGGTTCCACCTGTAGGAAACAGCCCATCGTCGTGGCGGTCGCCACCAGACTTGCTTCTAAGAATCTATCCAGAACATTTTCCTGGCCTGACTCAAAGCGAGAGGGCTCAATGGGCAAGATTTTATTTCTCCTTTCATTTGGTCTTCCTCTGCCTTTGAGTTTCTCACCAAAGCCCCCGGAAAGGACCTTTTAACTGTGAAGGACTAACCCAAGCAAGACCAGAAAGGTCCTGCCATCTCCTGGGTTAGTCTCAAGGGTGTGTAGAGTTTCCACGGGATGAGATGCTTTCCTCTTTTGGGACACAGCCTAGAAGGTCTGCGTCTCATTTCCCAGGCTTAATCTGACAACCTAAACTTGGGCTAGCATTGGGACTGGAAACCTCCAAGCTATCGCAAACTGAAACTGGATTTGGCATGGCTCAGATGGCAATTGTTTAGCTGGGAAACAGTTTGCTCCAAAAAACTCACCCCGGTTTTTCCCTACTAGAAACACCCTGTTGGGTTTAGGGTCAAACCCATCTGCTTACAGTCGAGTCTGGGATGAAGTTGCCCAGAGAAGCTGTGGATGCCCCATCCCTGGAGGGGTTCAAGGCCGGGCTGGATGAGGCTTTGGGCAACCTGGGCTGGTGGGAGGTGTCCCTGCCCATGGCAGGGGGTGGCACTGGGTGGGCTTTAAGGTCCTTTCCAACCCAAACCATTCTATGATCCTATGATTTTAAGTTTCTGTCTTGGGCCAGGATCCCTTTATCGGTTTGGAGGAAGGCAGGAGGTGCATGTACCTGAGCAGCCTGTATTTGCATGACCTATTGAACAGTGCTCAGCCCGTGGCATCACTCTGCCAGAGTGGGCACTGGCCTCGCCCCATCACGTGGGGCTGAGGACCATGCATACCCCCATACCCCCAGGCCCTCAGGGTCTTTCCCACAGGGAAAATACTGCTTCATCCCTCCTCAAAATGGAGATGAACATCTTTAGAGCATAAAAAGCACCTACTTTGCAGGCTGACACTTCCCTGTAATTGCCTCTCCTCTCTCTGTGCTTCACGAGGATGTCAGCATCTCTCTTTAATTGTTTAGCTCCCTCACCCGTCACATCTCCGCGGAGATAAAGGGCTTCAGAGGAACCCAGCCAGGCAGAATGAACCCCTCCTGCAACAGCAGGTAGACAGCCTCTACGCAGCACATCCCAAAACACCTGGTTCCTATAGGACCCAGCTCCTTTCGTGCCTCCCGGGGTCTTTGCTGACCTTTTGGAGCTCTCCTGTGGCTTGCAGTGCTGTGGCTGAGGTTTAGGCAGGCGGGAGGACTGGAGTGCTCCCCGCCACTGAGCGAGCAGCGATGGGGGCCAGCGGGGCTGTCACGGAGCCCCAGGCACTGATCAATGCTCATTCCCTGCCAATCCCTGCGGTCGCTGGCCCATGGCTGAAGTCCCAGCGTTGCACTGCTGTGCAGTGATTTGTAGGCTATAATTGGTTAATGCTTGGCTTACCCGTTTAGTATCACTGAATGGCATAACACCAGCCACCTTCCACCCGCACCAGAAATAACGCTCCGCAGGCATGGAAAACTCTGCTGGAGTTCACGCTGTGGTTTGCTCTCTGACCTTGCACGGCAGTTCCCCATCTTCTCGGAGGCTTTGAGCTGCTGGTAGATGGCCAGCACCTTTGGGCATCCCTCCGTCGTGACGTTGCCTTTCCTGACTCCGGGGGAAAGGGGGGATTTATCTGCTGCTTAGTCTGCCTCTTGCTCACCCCATAGATCAGCCCACTGAGGTGCCAGGTGAGAGGGTCCTCCTGCCTCCACTGCCTCAGAAGAACATGGCAAAAGGGAAGAGGAAGACTGGGGAAAAGTCTTCCAGACTCCTGCAAGCTTCGTCTCGCAGGCCAGTACCTCCAGCAGGAGATGCGCTGAGCATCTCCCACCCTCATCTCACATAGCACTGGGCCAGGAGGCAGCACAGTGGGAACGTGCCCAGGCTTGGGCCAAGTCCTGCTCAGCCTGTCCTTGCCTCAGCTCACACAAGCATGATTCCTCTCTGGCTCTCGACAGAGGCACTTGCCAAGCTTTCTTCCTCGCATCCCAGCTGGGTGCTGTTGGGCTCAGCGGGAGGAGGTCTGCGTCTGCAGGGATGGGTGGTCTCGGTGCGCCCGATCCCAGAGCCTGGTCGGATGTGCCAGGCTGCTGGGGCTAATGGCCTTTTGTGGGCTGCATCAGAAGCCTCCTTGCCTGTCTTGGCCATCATGATGGGTGTGGAGTGGGCGACAGGCTGTAGCAGGCTGGCAGGGGACCGGGAAAGCAGTGCCGGTGCCCCAGCCCTGGGTGCATCTTCATGCTCTGACCATCCACCACTGGGACCTCTGCCCACACATCATCCATCGGTGGCTCAGAAGCTCCGTGTAAGCTCTCTTTGGTCTGGAGCCACCTCCAGTGTAGCTGAGCTGGGCCATGCCAAGCTTGCAGAACTGCCACCCTGCCTGGGGACAGGGCCACTGTCACCATGGGGCTGCCCCAGAGGCCACTGGAGCTGGGGTCTGCAGCAGGAGCTTGTGCGGGGCTTGGATTTCCAGCTGCTGGTGAAAGATTGCAGGTCTTGGCCAGGGGAGGAGGGAGGGTGTCAGTTCTTGTCTTAGAGGCGTATAAACAAGATTAAACCCCTGTGAATTGAGGAATGCTGATTGGGTTTATCTGCATGATGAAGGTAGGAACTTGTTTCACACTGCGAAGTGATACAGGTAATATTTCCAAAACAAAATCTCCAATTTGAAATCCAATTAGGGTTGCTAAGTAACAACATAGTTAACCAGCCAATATTTGCTAAACCCAGGCTTTTGCAAGCAAGGAAACAGCTTCAACAAATTGTGCTAACAATATATAAATACATTAATATTAAACCAAAACAAAAATATATCGTTTACTGCAACAGAAAACCTTTTCGCACCAACTGCTAGGATTTTCCTTGTTGTCTGTGTGATTTCAGAAGCTGTTTTAGTGCTTTCCGCTTACCTGCCTGGGGGGGGTCTGTACTTAAACTGCAGCATTGGTGGGACAGGGAAGGAATTTGTATATTTAGTTCACAAGGTACTGTGTAACCTTATTGATGAGCATATATCTTACATGCCTGAACTGGGGATCTGAAAAGTAATTTTGATGAAAAATAGTTGCTTGAGAACACTCTTTAATTGTCAGCTACTTCAGTATAACTGATCTCCCCCCAAAAGTTACTGTGGGTTTCGCTAAAACAGGTTATTTTTCAAGCCCGTTCTCAGCAGACACATACATTGATCCAAAAATTCCATGTTTGGCTCTGTTCCAGACACAGCTCTCGGTGGCTCTCCTACCCGCCCAGCCTCCTGCAGCACCGGGCAGTTGGTACGGTTCTAGGCTTGCATGGGACAACTGCACATCCCACCAGGAGGTCCCAGCGTGAGACCAGTGCTCTTGCTCCACAACATCATGGGTCAACCCGTGGCGTGAAGCCAGCGCCTGCCGGGCGGTCCTCACCACCTCCCGGCCTGCCTGTCCCTGCCGCTGTGCTGGCACGGTGCAGAAACCTGGGGCTGGGCATCTCGGGTTTGATTCCAGTTTTGCATTGTAAGCACTCTGTGGTCTTTCCTGTTTGGTAGGACTCCAGACTGGCCGAGGGGTTTGGGTAGGACTTGTCAGAAGCTCTTCTCTCGTTCTGTTCTGACAGAAAAGCAGGATTTCGGTGCTAGAGCTGATCTGGGGCAGAGACGCCCTCTGAAATGAGGGTGCTTTCTTCTCTTGTTCAGTGCCTTTAGGACTTAAACTTTGGTCTTTTCTGGGTGTTGGAGGGGAATATATGGACTAGAAAAGGCAGGACCTGCAGACTGGTGGTTTTTTTACCAAGGAAAGATTATGTTTCAAGACTTCCTCCTTTCTATCGAAGGAGAGCAGAAAATCTTTCTTATATCAACCTGTCTTGAAGCAGATGTCCACCTTCGTTACCATCTTCCTCCTTATTTGTGCGGTGCTGTGTGTTTGTTCTCTCTAGCAGCTTCTTAGCTTGAGGTAGGGTTTCCAAATTCCCTTTCTGAAAGGGCTTTCCACCTCCAGCACTGAACCACATGGAAAATGACCCTTCGGGTAAGCGGAGCACAAGCCTGTGTCCTGCAGCTAGTGAGAGGAGGCTCCTGGTTTGTCTCACGCCAGCTGCAGTGATTCCTTTGCAATCCTGAGCAGCCCAGGGATTGCCTGCCCAGGCTGTCTTCCCAGCAGAAGGGATGGGGAGAGGTGAGAGCAGATACTTAAGTGCATGGAAAGAACCAGATGAAAAATATCTACATTTCCAGCTTTCTCCCAGCATCCCTCTGATGGAAGTGTTGGGGAGAGAACCCCAACATTATGGTAGGGGCTGAGGATTGTATTGCTCCTGATCCAAGTAGCTTCTCTGAAGTTTTCCAGAAGCTTTGGGAAGTCAGGCAGATATGGCACTGTGAGAGCGCTGAGCGCAGGGACTCTGGGCCGATCAGCAATACCCCAGCCTCTCCAGCTTGTTCCTGTAGCCAGCAGCTGCTCTCCAGCATCTGGAGCCTCTGCCCTTGGGCTACTTGTAGGCTAATGTCATGGTAGTATAAGCTTCCAGAAGCTGAGCTGACACTCGGAAACTTCTCTGCTAGCAAACTGACTTGACTCCTGCTTGTCCACATCACACCGGCTCCTTCCTTCAGTACATTAAAGCATTTCTGTCACAAGGGAATGGGAACAAGGTGGACTGTCCCTGAGTCTGCCCAGACCCCCAGCTACCTCCTGATGCAGCGATGAGCGTGGTTTGGTGTGGCAGAGGAGAGGAGCGGTGTCCTTGCAGACCTGTAGCATTTGCACGTGCAAAAACCAGTGCCCAGGTGTCACTGCTGGCCAGTTATAGCATCGTGCCAGCCAGCTGAGACTGGAGATAATGGAAGTAATGAACAGTGCGGCTTCAAATTAAAATAAAGCTAATGGAAAGGGCAAAGACCTTAACTGTCACTCTGATGCATCTCAACAGAGTTTGCTTGTACTCTGCTGAGCTCACCAACTCCGGGTAGCCTGACCCTGGGGGTCTGAGGCTGGCGTGCCATTCTAATGATGCACACCTGCCCCTCCCAAGGGAAGCGGGGTGAAGGGCTTGAGGAATGAGGGCTCGAGGGCAGACACCTTTATTTAATACACCATGACAATGCATAACTAAAGCTCTTTATCTCACCAGATTTTGCTGATAGGTGGCAGTTCTAGCATGGGTCTGATGAAGTCTGTCCCAGTCTTTCCAATGACATTACTTTAACTTTCGTCCCCTTACCACCACTCTCCTGTTGCTGTTCTCATTTGGAGGTGAGTGTTTCGTCCCTTAAGCGGGGAGACTAAGCTGGGAGACCTAATACTGGTTCTTTTGCTCCCCCCTTGTCAAGGACAATGAAATCTCTCCCACCCATGTGGCATCCTGCCCCTCCGCATAGCAACCTCCCCAACAGTTAGGAGCTTTTCAGTGTGGGAGGGGGAAACAAATTGAAACTTCCATTTGGTTTCCTTGAAGGTCTTCTCCAAGCAGAGCAGCAAAGTGGGATGTGAGGCTGGTCTCTCCAGGTCACCTCTCACAGCTGTGGCTTTGGCTTGAAAATGTCCTTGGATAGCTAAGGAAAGAGTATTTGTCAGGAGAGCGCTTTTGAGGAGGAGGGCTTTGTGTCTTGGATGCCATAAAACCACTTCTGGGAGCTTTGTCTCACTCTTAAGAGGTTTTGTATCTAATTGAGAATTCAGGAAACACTCTTGCGGGTTGAGAAAATAGAGCTTGGGCGAACTGGAGGATGGGAAGAAATCCGTTAAGGACCCTGAGTGTGAAAACTGCTGGGTTGTGACCCCCAGGTATTTTCCTCTTTAGAAATGCTTACTGCATCACTGTCTCCTTCTCTCAAAGGGGAAGGGGGGAAAGTGATAAATGTCCTTGTTATTTGTCCAGACAGTTAAATCCCAGTACCACCCTGACAGGTTTTCCGTGTAGTGGCAGATGGGGAGCTTGCTGGTTCCCCTGGGTCTCATTAGGCACTTCCCCTTTTCCCCTTCCAGAATGGAAAAAAGATGCAGCAAAGATCAGCCTTCACTCACTGAAATGGTTCGTTGTGAGCCTCACTCTTGTGAGTGAGAAGTAAGAAGACCTCAACCTCATGTCCTGTTGGATGTGGCATGGGGACACAAGAGCTTGGGCTGAGATCGCTGCATGGGCTGGAGGAGGACTTCCTTCAGGAAGCCATGGGGTGGAGGAGCATAGCTCCTGCCCCACAGCTCAAACTGGGGAGCATCGTCGTCACAGCAGGGATGCAGCTCGAGCACAAGCCGCTGCAGCTGGACAGAGCTGGAGGCCAGAGTTGCAGAACCAAACCAGAGCAGCATCGCACGAAAACCGAAGCATGCAGGTGGCTGGAGAAGGGCAGGTACCTTCAGCACTAAAGCTATACGTCACCGATGAGGGCCCATCGTACCTTCTGCTGCATGTGCGGGGTTGCCAGTTGTTTTTCAAGCAGAGGTGGAGTTGGGTGCTGGAGTGTGTGTACAAACAATTATGGCAAGCTCCCAGGTGCAGTGCCTGTGCTTCTCCAGCTTCCAGCGCAGACTAGGCAGAAGCAGAAAATGCCTGTCTGAAGGAAAAATGGTCAAGCAGGATGGAGAGGAATGGGAAACAGACATGCTGCGTACAACACAGCTCTCCTGATAGCTTTGTGCTGCCACCTCCCTCTTCAGCCCTCGCCCCGGTGCACCAGAAATCGCTGGGAAGGAACTGCACGTGCAGGACTGACTCGGTGCCACTTGGAGGTTCCGCACCCCCTCTAAACCAGCATCACCGACCTGCTGGGATCTGTCTCCACTTCCCCAGAGCCTTGCTGGTACAGCCATCATCTCCCTCTGCGCTGCTGGGATGAGAGTGAGCGGGCGCAGGCTGCTCCAAGGGACGTGCAGAGCTCGCGGGTGCTGTCCTCGCACCCCTGATAGCCCTCACCCAGAGCAGCAGCCCCTCGCAGGGTGGCTGCCTGCCCCTGTCACTTCCTATTCCTCTGGGCTTTGCCCTCTCCTTTCCCACATCTCATTGAGACAGGAGGGGAATTGAAACTTGGAGACCTGGCAAGCGGCATCTCTGAGGCTTTGACGTGAATCGATCCGTCAGTAACCTGAGCAGAGGGGCATCTGCTGACTTGGGTGAAACAACCCGATGATAAATTGGATTAGGAAAAATGCTGGACATTGGTGCTTGGGGATGCAGGACAGCAGAGATTGTGTTAAGGGGGAAGTGGCATAATAAATGCCTCCCTCTGCGAGGCTTTGAAACGCTACCTTTGCAGCACATGCCACCGGACTTTCCCAGGGAGATGCAAGGTGGCCTTGCCCCACAGAGGTTCCTGGTCCTGGCGGGGCGATGGCTTCTGGCCGTACTGGGCAGGGACCCTACGCCCTGTACCACTTTCAGGAGTGCAGATGATAAATTAGGCTGATTACTGGAAAGCATAAAGTGGAGGAGTGACATGTGGCAATAGCAGGTCTCCCTGGTTGATAAGGGATTGTGAAAGCAGCCCAGGAGATGGAGCTGCCTGAAAAGATTGCTCCGTCTTGCCTGGAGGAAGAAGGGAGGGAAAAAGCTTCCGAAACCCTCTCTCTTCCAGGAGTCCGTATTTCCCCAGTCTGCTGTGTCTGCCTACTTAGTAAGAACTGGGCGACTCGCAGGGGAAGTGGGGCGGTGCCTGACCCATCCAGTTCTTACAGTAGCACATGGGAGGGAATTTTCTTGCAAAGCAAACCATGACAGCTTTGGAAATGTGGGCCAAGGCTCTTTGCAAGCTCTTCACTGAGCCTCCCTGCCATCTTCATGGTGGCACAGGAGGGAAGGTTGACTGGCTCAAAGCAACAAGAGTTTGTGCAGGTGAGACAGCTCTGCTCTGCTGGGAACCATGCCAGCAAGGCAGCTGGGAACGGTCCACGGCCAGGCTGCGAGACAGCCTGCTGGGGCTGCCTCTCTGGCCACTTACAGCTGCGCACATCTTCAACTTGGCTCAGGAAACACTTTCTTACAGCTCAGGTGTGTCCTGGAGGAGTAGCAGGATGACAGTCCTGATTTTGGGCTTCAGCAAGCCCCAGTTTTGGCAGACTCTAGGTGCCAGCAAGTTAGCATCACATGGAGGGCAGAAACTCTGTGATGCTGTTTGCTGCAGTGCTGCAGGACCATGCAAGAGACCTTGCTGGAGGCTGTGGGCAGGCTCATGCTTCTTCTCCAAGAGGGGAGAGCTAAGGGGGAGGACTGAGTCATGCAACATTGCTTAAGCTGCTTCCCAAGTCCCTTAGGGGACAGCTGAAGGCAGTGAAGCGATCCTCGCAGCAGGCTCAAGGAGGAATTACTGAGCAGCAGGCAACCTGGCTGGGGGATGCTGAGCGCTGGGGGCATGGCAGAGGGACGACCATGGGCCCCTTGCAAGGTGAACTCACATTGTGCTGCTGCCCAGAAAGAAGGATCAGGTTGTAGGTAGGTGAAGAAGTCAGAAAGGATTGATACGTGTCCTGCTGGGGGAACGAGCCTCGCCCACATGTTTCTTATACAGCAGTGACTGCTGGTGTTTGCACCAGCACCACTTAGTTCTGGGGTTCTTCTGCCTCTGCACGGTGACCCCAAGGAGCTGAGGATGCGATGCTCATCAGAAGACTCAGTGGAGCATAAATACCTCCTGCATATGTGGTGTGGCGCTGCGAACCAGTAGCTGCGTGAATATTTAGCATCTGCTGCTCTCCGCGCTGAATGGATTGTCATGAGAGGTCCTCCTGCTCCTCTAGAGATCCTGTTGTTGGGTTCCAGCGAGGACAGGGCTGCGTGTGGGTGAGGGCGGGGAGGCAGCCGCTACTGGGAACCACTGGGATGCGCCTTTCAGAGGAGGATGGAGACGAATGGCATCGCTAACGGCTTGTGCAACGGGGATGCCAGAAAACCAACGAGCAGCAGCTGGCAGTGGGCACACGGCGCTGCTGAACGCGTTTGGGAGGTATGGATCTATAGGGCTGTGTGGGTAATAAACCACCGAGCTGTCGACAGTTCCCCCACCTTCCCCAAAACAGGGGAGAGGAGGAAATGGGTTCAACCCTTGCTCCTCGCAGAGGTGGGAAGCAGATTCTCACGTGGAGCTCATGCAGCGCTGGTCAGCCTGGAACAGCTCGGTTGTATCGGCTGGTCTGAAATGAGACCTGGAACCGGAGGAATACAGAAAACATTGAAACCGTGTTGAAACCACGAAATGCCTGGGGAAATCTGAAGGAAACAGTGTAACATTTGAATGTGTAACTGTATCTGGAAGAGTTGATTGAAATGTCACTAACTCCTGGGAAAACCAGGGCTTTATGCTGGCCCCTAAGGCAACAAGCTGATCTGGAAAGGTGTGGCTTGTGAAAAGGCACCTCCTGGAGAGACGCGGTGAGTGATGGGGTTGTGAACCGGCCGAAATAAGGCTCCAAGGAAAAATAACTGTGGTCCTTCCCTTGTCCCCAAGAACAAAAGGACTGGTGTGTGCAGCCAGGCTGGCTCCTGTCCCCTGCCCGTCCCCAGCACGCTTTAGGCATGTAGCTCTTCTCAAACCTCCCCATCTCCTGGGACCATCTGAACCCCATGGCTGTGCTCCAGCAAGCCTTTGCTGCAGCACTTCTTTAACTCTGCAGGGGCTTTGTAGGCTTTCTATGACTTGTTCGTACTCAAAGGAGTGTCTTTATAACTTCTCACCTGCTTGGACTATACTTGGGACTTAGGTCCACCTGGCAAATTCCTCACCCACACCTACCTCCCCTGCACTGGCTGCTCAGCTTATGAGTTGTAGGAAACGTGGCTGCAGACACAGGTTTGTGGTATAAAGCGCTCTCTGGCAAAGGTTCAAAGCAAAGGTCGTTAAGATGCAAGACACCTTCCCCTGGAGATTGAGTTTCTAATTAAAAATGCATTAATAAATCCAGAGTTTCGGTCATAGACTAGTGAAGGCGCAGTCAGGAGCTATTAAGCGCAGTGAGGAGGCAGTACCGGATGAGTCCACATCCTCAGCGCTTGGCACACTCAGGATCGGGCTCTCCACTCCCTGCCTGGAAAAACTCACTGGGGTGCTTGTGGGTGGGGAAGGGGAGAGATCCTGGGCAGTCGGGGGGAGGAGTGCTGCTTGTCTGCAACCCAGTGAGGGCATCATAGCTATGGATGAGAGCTGGGAAACGGGCCGATGCACCGGGCAGCTGGAGTCTGTGACTTGCTACCCTGATCACCCCACTGAAGCCAAAGTGGCCCAACTAGCCCGGCCTGGCTGGAGGTGCCTGGTAAGGGCTATGCTGGAAGTGCAGGTGGAGTACGGAGCTGCTCACTGGAGCTCCTCAGGTCCTGCGTTGCCTCCTGCGTGGTGTCAAACGCCTGTGCTGTGTTCCTTCTTCCCATCTGTGAATTTTGGCATCACATCCTCCCCTTGTCCCTGAAAGGATGAGTAACGTACTCACTGAGTAACCATACATCTTGGGCAGCTTAGGGGAGCAGAGGGAGCCTGGGAAAGGTTAAGTGGTGTCACTGTCTCCTGGGTTATGATGTCCCCAGTTGATGCAGGCAGAACATTATTTACTGAGGACACCAAGCAGCCAATCGTTCTTTGGGAGAAAGTGATAAATCTTGTTACGTCTCAGTGATCCCATCACTGTTACAGCGGCAGCAGCGTGGGGCTGTGCTGTTCCAGGGGCAGGGCGAGTGTCTTTTGCTTTTGTTAAAGCAAAGGACACGTTAACAAACCAAATGCTGGTTTCTGGTGGACCTTCCAGGGAGCAAGCCCTGGGGAGGCTGACCATGGGGTGCTCATGGCATCGCTGGGGAGGGACCAGCCAGGCCAGCTGTGTGGTCATGCTGCCTGGTGGCATGGTGCAGACTCCAAAGGAAGGATCCCACCCCCAAGGACGCATCTCTTTAGGTCACAGCCACCTTTTCTGCTCGCACTGGGAGCTCTTCTCGTGAGAAGTTTGCAGGCTCTGGGTGGTGAGGAGGCTCCCCGGCATTCCTGCCCTCTCCCAGCGAGTCAGGTCCTCTCTGCACCCATGAATTATAAGCCAATCCCACACCTTCTCAGTGTCAGCTTTGTCCTAGTAAAGCGTTTGTCAGGTTGAATTGCTACCAGAGTGATTTGCCAGCAATTAGTGCTTCCCGTTGAAACCGCCAGGCGCCGGGAGCGGAGGGTGTGTTATTTATGAGAGCAGGCTGGCCTCCAACCTCCACACGCCACATGCTGCTGCAGAGCTCAGCTGAGGATTGCTGGGCTCCCCCGCTTCTCCATCTGCGTGTAAGGCTTCGGTCCCCAGCTGTGAGAGCCTCGGAGGTCGGTGGCTTATGTCCCAGTGACCATGAGGAGCAGGAGGGTCTCAGCCCTGACTCCAAGGGAGCTCAGATCTCTAAAACTGACCCAGCACCGCTCCTGCAAACACCCAGGAGATGGTGCAAGCCCTTGCAGAGCTGGAAGTAAAAAGGGATGAGGATGCAAAGAGCAGCCAGTGCTCTGCAGAAGTGAAGGGATTATTCACATGCTGGAAGGCAGCAACGTCGTTGAGGAACGTGCTTGGTTTTAACAGCTCCTGCTTGAGGGTCCTTGAACCTAGTGACGTGATGTCACAGAGTGGAGGCCGGGGATAAGGGGAAAATAAGTGTACCACGATCTACAGTTGTACAGAAGAGTCACACTGACAAACCAGAGCAGCTGGAAGCTCCATTTTCTTAAAAAATGTTGAAACTCTTCCTTCAGTGTGGCTCCAACCTTCAGTTTCTAACCTTCATCCTCTGCTGGAAGATGTGACCTTATCCTCCTTGGGAAGAGTCTTCTTGGCTGGTCAGGAAAGGCATTTTCTGACTTCGTCAACCTACTCAAGCACTTCAGAGGGGGAATGGCCATCAATAAATGGATTTTTCTTGTCTCAAGCCCCGCCCGGTTCAGTTCTTTAAGAATTTAGTGTGCCATTTCCTGATGCGCTGCTAAAATGCATAGCACGCAGCTGGCGAGAGAGGAGCCAGATCTTGTCTGCAGAGATGGGGGTTGTGTCCTGATGGAGGAGGGGATGTAGCGGCATGTCACCGAGTGCAACCTGGGTGGTGTCCAGAGAGGATTGTTGTTAATTGAATTGAAGAAGACAAATGGCCATTAGCTCAGTCTCCAAAGGACTATAACTGTACTAATAATGAAGCTGAACTCCCTAATACTGATCTCTAGTGAAGTTATGTAATTGACGGAAGATCATTAAGTAACAGGAAAATGTCCAAATATGGGGGGTGGGAGGGGAGTTCACAGGATTTGCTGAGATCTGATGCTTACAGCAAAATCTGAGAGCCAGCTTTTCTGAAGCACAGAGACCTTTGAGTCTCATTTTTTATTCCCCTTCCTCTCTCTTTTTTTTTTTTTTAAAGACAAAATTACATTCCAGGCAATGATTGCAGTGACATTAAGCTCAAGTGATCAAAAACTCTTTTGCTGCCCCAGTGTCAGTTGCTGAAGGGACAAGTGCCTGTGATGAATGTTTGATAACTGCCCAGCTTCCTTGATATGTATCCCAGGAGGAAGACAGGAGACAATCTGATCAACTCAGCAATCCCCTGGCATTTCCGTGGCCCCTGGAGCCGTATTTCTCAAAGAGCTTCAGGCCATCTTTGCAGGGAAGGGGATCACACTTGATGCTGCTTTGACAAGCAGCATTTGGCCATGGCTGTGGGGCAGAGCAGGTTTTCTGTCCGAAAACGCCAATTTGTCATAACTGAACCTTTTTGCAGGTTCTGAAGAAAATTTAGTTAGAGCTTCACTAGTATTTATATTGGGCTGGAACTAGAGCAACGCACAAACCATGGCACCATCCTGCATGTGGCCCTTGGGCCACCAGTCCCATGTCCCTCCAGACCAAGGATGGTGACCTAGGCATGTCCTGGAGCTGCAGACGTGACACACCCCGATGATATCCCTGTGATAAACTGCTGGGTGATGATGTGATGGATTGCATTCATTCTGCCCTGCTGACAGCCCCGTGTACCTTCTGCTCATGGCCCTGCACGCTGAGGAGCACACCCATCCTCGGGAGCATCTCCTGGCAGCTAAGAGCTGCGGAAGGGACTGTGAGTTGGTTAGAGGCACGTGGGCTCAAGGAAAAAGCCTTCCTCAGTCTGTGGGGGCTGCAGGCAGTTGGTGGGGTGTGCAGGTCAGTGTGCTTCCCTGGAAGCAGGAACGTTGCTGCTCTTCCAGAAACCTTGTGCACAGTCTTCCATAACAATCATCGTCTCCTTACTGCATGCTCTCCAATAACATCACCTAAGTGATTTCCCCCTAGGCAATAAGGTTAACTCATGGGAAACAATTTCTATTTTTAATAACATTTTTGCTAAATATCCTGTCCCTGACTTTCCCCAGAGGCTCAGAATCCATCTCCAATAAGGGGGCTTCAAAAGGGCTTTAATAATAAATACAATACCGCCATTCTTTTATGCTTGTAACTATTCATGCTTGAGT
>NW_010112875.1:34309-38218 GCF_000699245.1 Pterocles gutturalis | reverse complement strand
GGCCGTAGCTGGGGAGCGCCTCCGAACTGCCCCGTTTTGAGTGTTTCCCAGCAGGTTTCACAGGCTGTGACACCGAGTCTACCAGGTCTCCGCAACTCAAGACACGTAACGAGTCCTCCCGACGCCCCTTAAAGGCGCTTCAGATTCTCCAGGTTCGGCCAAGAAGGTTGCGCGCTTTCTCGGGGACTTGGTTTTCGTTCCAGGCTCCCCGCGTGGTGAGCGGGACAAATCGATGCTGTGACTGCCTCAGCTTCTCTGCAGGAGGTGCATCACACAGGTGCTGTGGGGGGTTTGCACTGTTTCTGAAGGTCCTCCTCCAGCTGGTTGTTTCTCACAAAGAAAAGTAAGGCTAGAGTTGGGAAGGCATGCATTTTAGTTGTGGATAATGCGTTATTTCAGCCCTCTCGAAAAATGTGGTCATGCTGCTGATGTTGGTTTTGTGTAGAACAGCCTCAGTCCCATCCCTGACCTTTTTTCCCTGCCCTGATCATTTCCCCTTTTAACTACTGTGGCACCTGGTCCTGTGTTGTCTGATCAGACAGATCCCATCCCACTAATGATCTTTTAGCTCTCTTTGGGCCCCTGGATTCAAGTTTCTCTCAATATTTCTGCCTGCTCATGAACAATTAGAAAGATGTTCTCTGGAGGAAATGTGCCTGTTTGGTCCCCAGTTCTTCATGCTTTCCCATCATCTTCCTGCCAGATATGCAGTTCTTGCTCCTTTCTCTGGTGTAGTTCAAAGTGTATATTGCTTCTCAAAGGTCTTTGTGACAAATAATTTGTCTTCATCTCAGGGCAATTCACTGGAAGATGCACTGTTTGCTTTCATTGCTGTTTTTAGTGCTTGATATCTGAGTTTTGCTCTTGTTCACTTTTTTCTTCCAGTCTTTATTTTTCCATTCTGTTGCTTGGCTTGTGTACTTAACATTTTTTTAATATATCAGCTCATCCTAGCCTAACATTTTATCACCAAATTCCTTCATTTCTCAATGCTGGGGGTCTGTTTTAATTATCCAATACCGACAGTATCCAAACAACCACACAGTTCACCACACAACCAGCTCCTTGGTGGCCAGCCCAGCGGAACATGTTGCATCACCTGTGCCGCAATCTCCAAACCCAAGTACTAGATTTGCCGCAGCAAGTTCACGGAGAGCAATTGTGAGTACCAACACCAGTGCTACAGCCAGAGGCACCAGTGTCCTGAGAGAGAGAGATGGCAGCTGCCCAGGATGGTGCCACAGAGGACTTTGACTTCAGACAATGCTGCATCAAGGCTTCTGGGTTTCCCTGCTCGCTTCTAACTGCTGGAAGCACCCTGACCTGGCCTGGTCATGATTACCCACCCTGCTGCCACCGCCCCCCCCTGCCCCGTGCAGGCTCCGAGGGGCTCTTCAAGTGCTCGTAGAACTGCCTGAGCTCTTTTTCCATCAAGGCTAGTGATTTTCAGTGTTCTGCCACTGCAGCTGGAGCACCGCCAGCGTCTGCCTTTGATGCTGATGTGGTTCTCTCTGACAAATGCAAGGATTGCCATGGTGCCTGATCCACAGTCCAGCATGCTGCCCTCCGCCCATGGGGCCAAGCTAGAATGTGGACTAAAACCCCAACGGGAGGTAGATCTGGATCAGTTTAACCTTGGTCTTAGATTTTATCCCAAATTCTGTGTACTGCAAATCAAGATAAGTGACTGGGGTTTTGTATTCCTTCCAGAGTTGCTCCTAACATTGATCTGGGCAGTCTTGTACCTTCATGTGGATCCTTGCAGGTTAAACTACAGCAAATCAGCTCCTGATCTGCCTTTTCGATTCTACTTACTGTTTTATATATATTTTACTGCACCTGATTCAACTCCTTTCCCAAACTTTTCAGTCCTATTCATCTTAAATTCAGTGTCCTTAATCATTAATGTTGTTTTCTCTGAAATTGTTTTTTTTTTTTTTTTTTTTTTTTTTCACAATGAGATGATCAGTAATGGAAATGATGCTGACCTACTTGGTTTGTATAAATAGACACATTTAAGATTTACTTTCATTGAACAACCTGGAGCAACAAACAAGATGGCTTGTGCAGCTGCAGAGCCGGTTCAGGAATGGGATTTTGCTGCTCCAAGTGGTTGTGCCAACGCCTGTCAGGCTGCGGCTGTCACAGCCAGGGCAGGATGAAGGGACGACATTGAGCTGGGTACCTGCCTTGCTTCCTTGGGTCCAGTGGTGGAGGTGGCAGCTGTCCTCCTTTCCTCTGCTCTCCTTAGTGCATTAGATCTGATGTTTTTTTAATAAGTATTGGCTCAGTATTTGTATCTCAAACGCACACAAGAAAAGGTGTCAAGTTCAACAGGTGCAAAAACTGCTACCAGGAGAATTTGAAGGCATAAGATCTGTAAAGCTAATGGGAATAATATTTCTTAAATAAATAAGTGTAAAGTAGTGAAGTAGTCATTCTCTAAAATCTTCCCTTTTTATCTTGAGATTTTAACAAAAATTAAGTTACAGGAAATTGGGTCGTGGTTTTTCAGGCACTAATGTCATCAGTAAGGCAAAATTATCAAAGCAAAAAGCATGTTGTATTATTTCCGTAGTGGACAAAACTACAAAGATAATTAGGAACTATAACGAGGTTGTAAATTACATTTTCAGCCTTTCTCCCACCAGTAAGCCAACGCTGATTTACATTGTGTGCAGGCACTCTGTTGTGAATGTTAAAACTAACATTGTTTAAAATGCAACAATTATTTTCAAGAAAACCAACCTGCAAAATTAGAAGCAAAAAAAAAAGAAAAAAAGATTCTTAAAAGGGTTTGGAGAAGCCAGCTTCTTAGGCCCTCGGTAACCTTATACAGTGCCAAGTAGAAGAGCTGGATTGACTGAGCTTTGTTTCTTGTTGTTCAGACTAGCAGAGGTAAGGATTTAAAGATAAGAATGGTATATATTGACATATAGCATTTTCGCTGCGCAAAGCATGTATGTGAATGCTTTGCTTGTTCGGGAATTTCTACCCTTGTCATTGGGAACTGAATTTTCAGAGTCAATGTGGATGTTATTTAGACCCTATTGAGACCGATAACCTATAATTCAGTTAAAATATTTATTATTTAATGTGTTCTTGTGGATTTGTAATGTGGGGGGTGAAGCTGAAAGCCAAACTAAAGCCAAATGGCTACTGATGTCTATGTATGGGATACCTCATTGTTTTAATTTGGAGTTAGGCATCTCAAGACTCCCAAGAATGTATGCTGAAAGAACTGTTTGAAAGCAGCATGATTTATTTTTCTGCTCAGTTGCAGAAGCTTCAAATTAAAAAATTGGGAACGTTTTGGAGAGAATGTAAGGGTTTTAGGCTGTCTTGAATTGGGAAAAAGTGAATGTGTAGAAGCTCTGAAACCAAAAATAATAAAAGTGTGTATCACCCCTGTGTAACTTTTCCTTGAAGACCCCAAAGTTTTCCTTCTTTGTTTGGTTAGTTTTCCTCTATGCTATCACTTTGCTGCTTTAGTAAGAGAAGCAAAGCGATTTTCCATGAGAGATGAATCTCTGGTGGCACTTGTCCATTTCATTATGATGATACTCCTTTGTGGACCCTGGAAAAACTGTTTGGATATTGAACAATGTCCTAGTAGGAAACACATTGAATAGTGCTCTGTGCAAGGAAATGGCTACAAATAGGCTAAGAGCAAACTCAGTGAAATGCTTACTCAGTAGGTGACTTTTTTTGTTGCTATTTGTGTTGTATGTCTAGATAGTTTTGTTTTGCTGGTTTGTTTTTTTTTTGTGGATTTTGTTTTGTTTCTCATCATAAATAGAAACTACTGTATTTTTTTTTTTTTAAACAGTAGACTATTCCCCACTCAAAAAGGGGAATAAACTGTTTTTCCTCCATTTTTAAATCATCTGTAATGGTAATGTCCTGTGC
>NW_010112875.1:25141-34278 GCF_000699245.1 Pterocles gutturalis | reverse complement strand
GTTCAGGTTGCCTGGCAGGGCTGCCACTAGAGGGCACGAAATGATTTTAAACACTGAAGTTACTGGACTGAAAGCTAGTAAAGACTTTGAACTAGCAAAGCAGTGAAGAAAATGCAGTAAATGCAACAAATATGTTATTCTAGGGTTCTTTTTTTTTTTTTTTCCAGCTTATAAACGATCTAATATGGTTAGCTTTAAAATATTTGTAGAATCAGACTTTAAAACACAAAACAGTTGTCAGAAATTGAGACACTTTATAGGGCGCTATAGAATTTAGGAAGAGATGCGGAGGAATTTAGGAGAAAATAAAGTATTTTTCAAGTGGTAACGTAAGTTAAGGATAAATTGCATATTTTTTTTTCAAACTAGATTGTGTAAAATCAGAGATAATTGAGCAGAAACACTGAGGTTCTTGTTTGACCTTTGCAATACGTGATAGCTACCTCAGCCCCCGTCTGTGTAATAGATGACTCTTACTCAGAAATGCTCAACCCTCCATTTAGTGTTGCTTGGAATGCATGTCTGTCTCCTTTCCTTGTCTGAAGAGATAATGTTTCATAAGCATCTAAGGATGCTGTCAAGGTAAAGCCATTATATATGTAGTTCTTCCATACTGCAGCAGAGGGTGTGTGTGCTGGACAGACATTCTGGATGGTGCTGAGAGTGTTTTGTGGTTACAGACAAATGGGCCAGGGTCCACTGCCAGTCCTTGACATACATACAAGCAGAATTTACCTACTAAACGTAAAGACCGAGACACAGCAAAAGAGGATACGTGAGCCTGCTGTGCTGTAGCCTAAGCTGCACAAGTCCTTGAGGAGTAATCTCAGTCTTCTACATTGCAACCCAATACCTTTCATGATAACAAACATTTTATAAAAAGCAAGACTGTGGGCTAAGTGGGTAACTGGTAAGGAAATCCAGGTGAGGCCAACATTAGGTCCATGTG
The DNA here is from genome assembly GCF_000699245.1 of Pterocles gutturalis. Lineage (NCBI taxonomy): Eukaryota > Metazoa > Chordata > Aves > Pterocliformes > Pteroclidae > Pterocles > Pterocles gutturalis. Next base: position 33,329 of record NW_010112875.1, on the reverse strand, counting down.
TCATATAAATGTGGCATGAAAATAATGTTATCTCAGTGATAAACGCATTGCGTAGGATTAATAAAGTATGGTATAGCAGGAACGAAGGATTGAACATTCATTCATTTCCCACATGCAGATATCTCCATAGTCACCCAGGACAGAGGAATTGCAGAGGGGACCTGCTTAGTGGGTTCTGTACCTGTGTTAACTCCGGCCACTCCCCACAGGGGTCTGCCAAGGGAAAATAAATGGTGCTCGGTTCTAAATCCATGAATCTTGGGTCCTTTGGGCTGACGAGGTTCACATCAACTCTGACGTTGCTCTGGCCCTGTGCAGAGAGGTTGGCCTCAGAGTGAAGGACTAGTTGCAGGCAGCTCCTCACGTATACCTGTCAACTGATCAGGATGGTTGAGCTTTAACTTGACTTTATGTGTCTGTGAGTTTTTAGTGTCCATTGTGGAACCTTATGAGAGTGACTTCTCAGCCTCGGCCTGGAAACCAGAAACAGTTCTAACTAGCTTAGGCAACAGACTGGTTTCAATGGCAGTTTGGCCAGCAAAGTATCTTTCATTCTCTTGGTGCTTATGTTTAATCTGAGATAGTACATTCTGCTAGCAGGATGCAGTGACATTAAATTCTGAGTAGATTGCTGTCTTAGGGGAGAAAAATTTAGCTTGTGTTGTTGCTTGAGGACATGGAGCACAGAAAGGATAGTCAAGGAGGTGGTACAGCCTGTCCTTCCTTATTAAAGCCTTGTTTTAGAAGAGACTCAGTGCTGGAGACATACCAGCCATCCCATACCGTTAGGGAAATGTTAAAAGATCATAATTTCTGAAGAGAAGTAGTGTCAGAACCTGGCTGTGACCATTCTGTATGCACTTAGAAGAATGTTTCATTAGCTATCCATAAATACAGAACTGTATTCATTTAACCAAATTATCTGAATTTAAAATATATTGTTATAAAAGAGCAAGTGAAAGTAGAAATGGAAAAATTAAGAAGTTGGTAGCAAGCAATACCAATCGATAGTTACATGAAAAAGCCAAAGGTATATGAAAAATTATATGGCCAGTGGGACAATAGAAAGGACTTATTCAGGAAGAAAATCCTAACAATAGCTTAGATGAGTATGTCATGAAAATGACAAAACTGCTAATGGTGATATCAGAGAGACTGTAAATATATCCAAGGTTATTCAGTAAATATTTCTGTGCTGTATGTAGAAAAATGATATTTGCAGTTCTTCATGTGGATGAATTCCTTTGTGTTCTAACTAAAGAGGGTGTTTAGCGGCAGGTGTTAAACTTTTATATCTTTGTAACGCACAACACCAGGGTAGTAAAAAGACTTTCCCAAGAGCTGTCCAGACTATTACTTTTAGCTTTAGGGTAAAATTTATATCACTGGGCAAATCTCAGAGGGCTAGGGAAAACCTGGTCTTTGTTTGCCATGGTGATTATTAATACTTGAACAATTTATGGAGGGGTGTGTTGAGTTTTCCATCAACTGAAGTCTTTATTTAAAGATTTGATGTCTTAAATATGTGTTCTTTTTCAAATATAGTATGGGCTTCATGAGGAAATTTGCAAGTGAGACGATGGGGTTTCTGCTCAGGGAATCACACTGGGGATCATCATTGATCCTTCTGACCTTTAAACTGATAAATCTGTAAGCCTTGACTGTCTCCACACTATAACCATTTCAGGCTGAAGTTTCCAGAAGGTCTCAGGTAAGTATTGCTATGGGTAGTATGATAAAATTATTTTCAGAGATCATATTTCTGCATGTATTTGCTTCAGAGTCTCCTGATCTGCATTGAGTTCCTATCAGTTTAATTCCAGGATCAAGCCTAAGGCTTCATATATACATTAAGGCAGAGATTGTCTTTATGGTACATCTTATTTGGTACGTACTGATCATGACACCAGGACTTGTATAGCTGTGGTAAAGTTACAAAAAGTGTACTTGAAATACTATCAAAATGCATACAGCTGTCACCACTGTAGATAGCTCATGAGTTTCTGCCTACCTTGTAAGACAGAATACAAGAATTATGTTTTGATTTGTCAGACTACACTCTAAAAATCACTTCCCTTCATTAACTTTTCTATTATAGATATGATGTAGTCCTATTGCTTTTAGTTAAGACTTATTTAAACCCAACAGCCAAACTCAAAATCAGCTCATTCACAGACAAAAGTGATGCCTGGTCTTAGTGTCTACACCACTGCAGTGCTGTGGTATCTGTGGAACAGCTAACTCCAGTGTCCAGGCTAAGAGGAGAGCAGGATATCCTGTAGAATGAGGAGCAGAACTAATAATAAAGGAATATTGCCACTGGAACCCAAAACGTCTTCTGATCCCACCTTACCTCTGATGTGAAGGAACACACATGCAGGGAACCACTTATGTTGTACCATGGACATCTGGATCCCTGCTGGAGCTGCCAGCTGAGCACTGTTTTGCATCAGTACTGTGGTGGGAGAGAGTGAGATGCCAGATGGCCCCGGAGGCTACGTGGTGGCACCTGAGCGAGGAAGTCTTGCTGGATCAAACCAACTGCACGCAGAGCTGAGAGGGACAAGTTGACTAGTTTGCAGAGAATCATTAAACTGGCTTGAGGTGATGAGGACTTGACTGTAGAAATTTTGGGGTGGCTAGTTCAGATAGTGCACTCACACTTTAACCCCCATGTCATACAACTCTGCTAAGAGAAAGTGAAACTTTTGGAGCTTCTGCCATGGTATCTCTGCTTACATGATGGGAATGTGCAATCAAGGAAAACTGAAGGGATGTGCAACTGGAAAGAAACACAGCTGAAGGTAGTAGGTGACTTATTCTTTCATCCTATCACACCCAGGTTTTAGTCCATGTATGGTATTCCTTTTCTATTAACAACTTAAATTTTTTAAAGGAATTTTGAAATATCTTTCTCAACCCTTAAAAGTGCTCATTTTATAAAAAATTCAAATATTTAAAAATCTTCTCCTAAATATATTCTGAACCACTTGGAGTGTTTTTCCTGCTCCCCGTTCTTGCCTGAGACACCTATGGTGGGCTTCCTTGGTGGCTACATGCTGAGGCCCAGCTTGGTCCTACAGTTTTCTGTCTCCCCTCTGTGCACAGACCTCCCTGCTGATGATTCTGTGTTAGCTTGCAGGGCTCAAGAGCGGCATGCTTTGTCAGCAGGACAGGGGTTACTGTCTGGGGTAGGGGCCAGTCAGAGCACAGTAAACACACTGAGGAGCGTGAGAGGAACCGTAAATGATTCTCTACTTGCATCAGTCCTACTTGTGCAAGTGGCTGCTAGACATACTTCCCCCTGAAAATGCTCGCATCAGTGGTATTACCATGTGGCTGAAGAGTGTGTCTTTTTAAGGATATTAGTGGGATTTGTGGTGAGGCTACAGCCCACTGTGGCACCGAGAGCCAAGGCCCCCGTGCTAGCACTAACCCGAACAGGGAGTCCTGAGGTGTAGTGCCATGTTTCTCCTATCTCCCTGTGTCTGAAAGTATTTTTTGATAAGGGATGATTTCTTAGCCTGATCACAGCACTATACAGTCTGGGCTTCCTGGACTGAGTTGGCATACAGGGAGAGTAATTCTGGCTCCAGAGTTAGCACGAGTGGGGCCAGCTCAGGTATCTCCAATAAGCAACAAGTCCAAGCCATTTGTGGGCTTTTTACCTACAGCAATCCCATAGAAATGTACGTTTGTGACATTACTTTTGGAGACTAGTGCTGATATAAAGATATTTTCTTCTTCTGTGAAAGCATTGCTTACAGTGCTTAGATTCATGCATGAAATAATTTTTATCCATTTGTAGGAGCAGCCAGATCAATTATGAAGGTAATCCTTCACTAATGGGAACCGAGAAGGTTCCATAACACTTGTGCTGCAGGGCTTGCAGCAGCATTTGTCGCTTATTCTGGGCCAGGGTTTTGTAGTCAGCCAATATCAGGGTTCTTAATTTAACCACATCAGCATAGCTTAAACCTGTTCTAAGCTGTTGCTGTTTGAAATCCTATACTGTTGATAAGTTTCTCATTCTTCTGTCCACGAGCAATATTAGCAGCTTTTGCCATGACATTCGCATTCAGTTCTAATCGGATTATAAAAGTAAAACCTCAAATACACTATATGAAAACAGCTCTTTCCAGACAGTTTGGAAACACTCTACCAAGTACTTTGAGGCTGTTCTGGTAAACACACAGAAATAATTCATCCAAGAACTTTTGATAAACTGCCACTAAAAAAAGGAGAGAAGCATTTTCCTCCGCATTGTTCTTAGTGCTAAAATGCAGGAAGACAGCTGCAGGTCCATAATCCAGCATGGTCCTGTTACACAAGCACTCGAGTGCTGGGCCAGGAAAAATTCCCATTTGCCAAGGAGCACGGATGTAGGCTTTTGTAAAGCTCTGGGTACAAGAGGAAGTACATCCCTGCCACATTGGTCAGTATGTTCCAGTGGTTTCTGACTGATGACATCGTGAGCAAGTACAGACCTGGGAACAAGAGTGCTGTGAAGAGACCTACAATATACAACAGCCAAATGCCAGATTCTCCATCCAGTTTTGAGAAGCAGGCCTATGTACATAAGCAGGGCTGTGTGTAACCATGGTATTAACATATATAGAACAGCTGATATGATTTTGGCTGTCTGTTGTAATTCCTTGCCAAGTTTCCAGCAGTTTAATAATGATCTAATTTGAAATAATTAAATAAGTTTTTTAGAACTGCTTTTTCATCTCTAGGGCTATGAATACCATCACTGCAGTCATATATAGAATCATTTTTATAATAACCTGTAATTTTAAGTTATCAAATTTACAAAATTCTCTGTAAACAAAAATCACCAAAGCAGGTTACTAACTGTTGAACCTGAACTCTATCCCAACAGTTGTGCCATAAGGTGATGTGGAAACCATGGGTCTACACTTGTGAGCTTTTAGAAAGTTGGTGTGTAAAGTTTAAATCCAGAACTATATCTGGATTTCATTTTTTTAAAATCCATGTTACAACTTGTTGTGGTTTAGGTCCAGCCAGCAACAAGTACCGCGTGGCCACTTGCTATCTGTTTCCTCTGGTAGGATGGGGAGGAGGAAATACGATGAAAGGTTCATGAGTGAGGCAAGGACAGGGAGGGATCACTCGCCACTTATGGTCATGGACAAAACAGACTGGACTTGGGGAAACAAAACCAATTTAATTTGTTACCAATCACATCAGAGTAGGATAATGAGAAATAGAACCCAATCTTAAAACACACCTTCTCCTCACCCCTCCCTTCTTCCCGGGCTCAACTTCACTCCCCATTTCTCTACCTCCTCCCCTCCAGCGGCACCGGGGTCAGGGAATGGGGGTTGCGGTCAGTCCACTATGTGTTGTCCCTGCTGCTCCTTCCTCCTCAGGGGAGGGCTCCTCTCAGTCTTTCCTGCTCCAACACGGGGTCCCTCTCACGGGTTCATGGCTTCCTTCAGGTGCAGCCACCTCCTCTGGCGTGAGGTGCTCCCCGGGCTGCCGGAGGATCTCTGCTCCATCCTTACCCTCCATGGCTGCAGGGGCATTTTTTTTTGGCACAGCTGCTGCCTCACCACAGGCTGGAGGGGAGCCTCTGCTCCGGCACCTCCTCCCCCCCTTTCTTCACTGGCCTCAGTGCCTGTGTAGCTGTCTCCCTCACACCCCACTCCTCTCTCCGCTGCTGGTTCTTTCACTGGCTCCTGAAGAGCCCCCAGCTCTTGGGCTGGGGCCGTGCTGCCCACCTGCCCCACGTGCTGCGCCCCTCTTAAAGGTGTTCCCACAGACACGGATCCACCCTCGCTGATGGGCTTGGCCTTGGCCAGAGGCAGGTCTGACTTGGAGCCGGGAGAGCTACCAGCAACTTCTCACAGGAGCCACCCCTGTAACCGCTCCCCCAATACCAAACCCCACCACACAAACCCAGTGCACGTCTTCCACCAAATTCTTGGCTGAGGAAGGTTCTTGACCTACAACTGTTGAAAATCTAGATCCAATTTTCCATCATGACTGTTTATTATCTTAAACCAATGCACAAACTAAACACAGACAACATGAGGGAAAAGTGTGAGTTGAGTGGAAATACAGGTGCAGATGTTTTATAGTTGGTTTGATTTGTGAGAAAATATTAGTATCTTGAATTCTGCTCTGTTAAAAAAATAAAATAATTGCATATGGTGGAAATTTACAACCCAGACTTTATTCTGCATTTCTTGTACAAACCTTGTGAGTTTTAGAAAGTGAATTTAGTTTTAGTGTATTGGACTACCCACTTTTCTAAAGTCAGTTGCTTCAAAGATCTTCAAATCTAAACAACCACAACAAATCTTTCTAACGAATGGGCATGTCCAGACATACAAGCTTAGGGCTTTAATTTTAAACTAAAGGAACTCTCTGGCTTCAGCCACCAAGAGCTCAGGTTTTGTTCATCAGATTTTTCTTATATTCTTAAAATTGTATTTGTATTCAGTTTCATTTGAATATGTTTTTGATTTGTCCAAACAGCAGATGGCTATCATAAAGAGTCTGTATTTAACTTGACACTTTCCATTCCACATTCCTTTACTATTCATAGCACAGCAGTCATACTCATCTCCAGTACACATAAAAGGAGGCAGTTAGACTTGCAGCTGCAGATCTCCTCAAATGTTTGAATATTTACAAACTCTTTTAATGTTGAGGAGACCATATACTAGATATAGCGGGTGGATTTTTTTTCATCTGTACCACTCTCATGAAATGAGAGATATTGGGACAGAAATTAAACCTGTGTCTGTGGTAAGGAAACCCCACACTTAAAATTAGATCCATGTAGAGCCTATGTTCATACAGGGAGAGTGGGACTACACACAGGCAGAAAAACTTGTTCTTGAAGACACAGCTGTGGCATCTCAGCCTAAACTGTCAAGCAACATGAATAATAAAAGAGTCACCCGATTGAACAACAAGACTACCTAGAAAGCATGAGCATAAAGGCATCTGTGCTAGAGTAACATTTTTTTTGTTATTGGGGCTTCATAAGGAAGAGTTTGATCCTTCTGTGTATTTGTAAGCAGTGTATTTTTTCTTCAGTTGCTAATAGAGAGCAGAACATGTTAAGGAAAAACAATTTTCTAATTGTCTTTGAATGTTTTCTTTCAAATTAATTTGCCTTTGACAGAAAGTATCATTTCTACTTATTGTGTCTTCAAGCAAATATAATCAATGATTATTCTTTTTTCTTGCAGTTTCAAACATGCAACATACTTCTAAAAAGCAATCTCTCAAGGTTTTTTTTGTATAAAAGCTTGATCTGTGGAAATATTGTTTTTCTTGATAGTATCCTTCAGTTTATGTGCTTTTCCAGAGCCTAAAGAAGAAGGATTTAATCTCAAAAAACTAGAAAACAGATTTTTTTGATACGTAAATTAAATTTCCATAAGACTCACAACCTGTCTGTTGCTTCTTTAATGGTTATGACTATGTATGACAAATGCTTATTCCTTAGAAGTACAGCTCCTTCTATTGAACTCATAAATGTGCTTTATTTTCAATATGTTGTCAAATGGATTATTTTTCTCTTGCTGTGACTAGCCCAAGTTTTCTACTCTTCAAAAAGCCTGGCTTTCCAACACAGATGTAGCTGGAGGCAAGCAGTCTACCATTTCACATCAAACAATAAACTCAGCATACTGAAAAATATATACAAAGATTTTCCTTTACTGTAATATAAATACAGCCACATGCTTACTATACTCTACAGCGTTGCTTGAATGATATTGTTTATTGTAGTAAGAATGATTTTGTCTCACCAATAAACTACGGACAATGGTCTAATCCTTTCCCACTGAGTTCTTCATTTCAACAACCAAAATGCCATCATGGCAGAAAAGTGCAGACAAGTCTTTGTTCTCCACTCCATCAGGCAATTTGTATTGTCTGGTAAAGCTTCTGGATATGAAACCATGTTCGTCCATCCTGGGTCCATGCTGAGCTTTGATCAGGAGCCAGCCTTCAAAAGTCTGAATAATTATATCTTCAGGGCGGAACTGCACAACATCCAGCAAGACCTGAAAGTGTGTGTTTTCCTCCTCCTGGTTGCTCTTCCCAGCCTCAGCTGTACTTTCCGCAGTACAACTTCTGTTGCTCAATGCAGCTGTAGAAGGGCCCGGCAAAGCATATAAAGAGTGATCCAATTTGTGTGCTTCCA
>NW_010112875.1:19597-25110 GCF_000699245.1 Pterocles gutturalis | reverse complement strand
ACCGCTCTTGATAACGTATGGGAGTTTCCACCCAGTGTCTTAAAACAACATCGGACATTGCTGAGGCAGAAAGATCAGTTGTTGCTTCTGTGCCGCTTTGGGGAAGCTGCAGAATCAGAGCAAACTCTTCCCAGTTGTATGCCTTACCCGCAGGCTAGTTTATCAGTTGATGTCGCCTTTCACTTTTAGCACAGGCAGAGCTTAACATTTAATAGGGTACGCTGTGCTCCAGTGCCGGGAGATTTGTTTCATCTTTTACCCACTAACAATAGAGCACTATTTATAGTGCTTGGGACTTGACTGGCTTCAACACGTGCACAAATTTCACATATAAGTAGTAAAAGCAAAATTTTAATGCACCTCCAATTATTGCAATAGTGTGCTGTTTATCATTATGAATAAGGAGCAGAAAAATAATGTGAAAGATTCTTTTATATAAATGGAAGTTTAATGATTCTGTTTTTCCAAGGGATACAGGGCAATAGCTACAAACTTGGTATTTCTTCTAACTGAAATACAGAGTTACTGAGGGAAGGGATTTAATTAGCCAGACAGTGTGAATGGAGCAGATTCCAGGTTAGGTGAACTATAAAATTATCAAGTGCACTGGACGTTACTGCAGAAGTTGCACCAAGGCAAAATGCAGACATGGTTAAACATGTCATTGGCTGGAGGAGGGAACTGTAACCATCCCTGCCTAAAGAAGGGGTGTCTGAAGGGCTGAGTCTGCAATCTTAGTGACCTACAAACACAGCAGAGGCTTCTCCAGCGTGTCAGTGAGTCAGACTCAGGAGTGCAGGGAGAATTACAGTGGCAGTTCATGTTTCACAGCTTCCAGGAGAGGGCAGAGTTATTTTTTCCCTAGCAGAATAGTAAGGACAACTCCAAATCCATAATGCTATCACATTGTCCCAGTAACATTCATCTTCTGGGGCTTAATAGCTTGAACCTACAATCCCATCTACTGCATGTGTCTGGGGAGCAGGACTGACAACCTCAAAGGCCTGTGTGGTGTAGTCTTCTTGCTACTTTGTGATCTCAGGGCAAATAATGCCTACAAGTGTTAATAGTTTGGTTAACAGGACCTAAGAAGCAGGAGAAGTGAAAAGGGAAAGCATTTCCAAATTTTCATATGTTTGCTAGAAGATCTCTCTAGCTGGGCTTGGTAATGTAAAGCAGAATGCACTAGACCAACTGATGGTGACAACTGTTTATTTCCCTGAGTTGCACTAATGCTAGAAATAACAAAACAAGATACTTTCATTCCTTTTTGTCTGGCTATTGTTGTTCAAGCTTGTTCTTACTTCTTCCATTGCCATGAAAATGGCAGGTCAGTTTATATGGGATCTTTGGTTGCTAATGGACTCACGAAGAAAGAGGCATTTGAATTTCGATAGCTATCAGAAATGAACTTCTACGTTGAATTGATAGGAGAGCAGGATTGCCATAGAATCATAGAATCATAGAGTGGTTTGGGTTGGAAAGGACCTTAAAGATCATGGAGTTCCAACCCCCCGCCATGGGCAGGGACACCCTCCACTAGCCCAGGTTGCTCAAAGCCTCATCCAGCCTGGCCTTGAACACCTCCAGTGTCTCACCACCCTCACAGTGAAAAATTTCTTCCTAATGTCTAGTCTAAACCTACCCCCTCTCAGCTTATACCCGTTACCCCTTGTCCTCTCACTACCCTCCCTGATAGTGTTTCCCCACACATATCTCTAATTAAAGTTCTAAGGTTGCTATTTTATTGTCGACTCGTAAAGGCTGCATCACAAGGTAATGAAATTTTTGAAGGTAGATCAAAGGTTCAAGATAACTTACATTAACAGCCAACCATTTAATTGAGTATTGTGCAAAAGGAGAGTTGTGCTACTTGTGCTACTTTGTCTAACTATTGGCTCTTCTGTCGAACTGTCCTCCAGAAATAATTTAAAAATGCAATTCCAAATATATGGCTTGCTAAAATAGTGATAAAAATAACCTGGAGCATTGCCCATTATCTGTTCAGCAGCTGTTTTCTTTTTGCTAGCCAATGATTCACTTGGAGAGGAAACTTTAACCCTGACGTGAAGCAGTATGCCTAGTTGGTTGTGATATTAATGCTTTTAGAGATTGCTGAAAGTTATTACTGTCGCTACTGATTTCTGTGACGATAGCCTGACATATTTTACTTCAATTTTGTACTTCATTAATAAAGGTCCTGTGAAGGAATACCACATTCTTTTGGTTTTTGTTTTAATTATTTCCATCTTCTCTGGAAAAAGGTAAACTTTCCTATACCTACACTTTGAATGTAAACAGAAACCACCACCTCAGTGCAGCTCACTGTGGGACAGCTATATCTGTTCCCAGAAATGGTTGTGTTAGTCTTTCAAATGTCTATGTTAAGTATACTTGAAACTGTCTAACTGTTCTAATTAGCGCAAAAGGTGCTTTGAAGACCATTTAAATTCATGTCACGTGCAAAGCTGCACAGAAGTTTATAGGATCCATTTCTACTCTGTAGGACAAGACATCAGAAAGATTTTGGTAATGAAGCCATGTAGCCTCTTTCTGCTCTCTCATCCTCCTCTCTCCTTGGTCCCAGTCTCCTCTTGTCTCTGTTTGGCACCTAAGGGCTCAGGAATTCGCACCAACTTTCTTATCTCTTGGTTGCTAACACAGAGGATATGTCAATTGGAAAAACAAAACACTTGAAATGCAAACATCCCAGCAATTTAGAATATATTTTTGGGCTTTCAAATTTAAATAAGGATGTGGTGCTGCAATACTGAGGAACTTTCTATGCTTATGCTTGCTATGCTCTTCAAACATACAGCATGCTTCAGTTGAGCAATGCATTTTACAAACAATTGATTACCAAGATGATTTTAAACCTTCAGAGCAGATCCAGCAGGAGCAGGATCGATGTCCTTAATTGCCAGCTCAGTGCCTTGGGTTTTCTTTCCCAGTTTTTCTGTGCATGAGAAGGCCTCGACCCGTGCTGCACCGCGGGTGGGAAACCACCGGCTGCTCATCTGCAAGCCCACTCTCAAAGCAATCGATGAGCAATTTCCCCAACGGCAACTGTCAGCGTTGCAAAGCTGTTCTCTGCAAAACTGAAGTGAGACAATACGTTATCGTGGCCTTGCACTTGTCAGTCCGTGCCCTCTTTCGCTGATTGCACATAATTATGGCCTCGGTGTCTTTTGGAGGTTTTTAAAAGAAAGGAATAGGATCGATCGGCAATTTGCAACTGTTGGCTGGGAGTAAGACGGTGCCGGTATAAACGGGTCACATCGACATCTTGTGGTGACACCAGAAAACAGCTGCGACAAGAAAACACAAGCTGCCTGCAGCTACCAGGTCTGTGAAATACTTGTATGGAAAGACAAATCAACTACAACAGGCTATTTTAAAGCTAATATAAACTTCTTTCTCAGGTTTGTTTGGTTTTTTTTTTGAGGGAGAGGAGAATAAGTGTTTGATTAATGTTGAACTCATGGAAAATATAGAAGGCAGGCATCCTGGTAAAGACATATTGAAAGTTGCAAAAATGTAAGGTGCATGAACTCATGAGAATATATATTTTTGATGCATATCTTAAAGAAATACAGATGTATCCTGCTTGACACAACTTTAAAATAATAGATTGCTTTGTCACAATTCTCTGCATGCCTGATTTCCTGAAGAGAAGTATGTATTTCAACTACCATCGAAATCCAGTAACTGCTGAAAGGGGAAAAAGCAAAAAGGCTGGCAGGATGAAGTGAACAAGAGCTATTCTAGCAAAAGCTAAAAGGCTAAATTCAAATGAGAGCCTTGTAATTATCCAGATTGATTTAGGCAATGCAATTACTTTTACCAAAGCACCTAAGGATGCCACTCATGATCTACTTCACATGACATTCAAAGGAGATGCTGCCACGTCAGACTTGGCAATACATATGAAGTGTGAGGGAGAGTAGGACTTGTTGGATTTTACTGGTCCTGGCTCTGTTACATGCAATATGGAAGTTTAAGCTTTGCTGTGATACTGAAGAGCTAGATAGTAAAAAAAAATGTATGTGAGAATGGAACATGGTGTGACATTTATGGAAATGGGATGGTAAAGAGCAATTGTCCACATGATATTAAATATATTTTTGTAGAGTGAGAAAATTATTGTCTCCTACTTTTGTCACTTTGGGTCCATCACTTCTTAGAGCTATGAGTTGTCCTTTTATAGCTGGATTATTAGATCTGGATGTATGCAAGCTCTGAAGGAATCAAAAATGTAATTACAACTACTGCAAATGTCCAATCAGTAGATATCAGGTGTTCCATTTTCAAGAAATATCACAGGATTCTTTTTTGTTAATTTCTCATTCCAGTCACATGGTATTTATATTGGTTAGTGAATCACAATGTAACTCTTTCTGCAGCAAGACTTCATGCTATGTTACAAAACTTCTTGCAAGTTGTAGAGGCTGTGTTGTTACACGGCCAGCTTAGCTGAAGGAAGGCTTCAGTCTGTGGGTCATGTCCTTCAAAACCTGGAAAAGGCTGGATCTGCCCAACCTCTTGGAAAATCTCTCCAGGGCACTGATGCTCACTTGTAACTGTAAACTCAGTGGCCTAATTTTAGGGGCCTCTTAAGAAGTGGAAAACTAATCTTAGCTTTTGCACTAAGAATCGAGTGTTTGCTCATTTGTTAGGAAGCTATGTAAGAAATACAAGTGGGTAAGACTATCATTTTGACAAGTTCATCCACTATTACAAGACTTTTTTTTTTGACATGTTGAGATGACAGAGGGGCAGATGAAAGATGAGGATGAGGGATGACAGGACCACAGCAGCCACTGTTGGTGCAAATCTTTACAGAATAGTGAATGAATAAAAACACAACTTTTATAATAATGATTTTAAAATTTCAAGTTACTACAAAAGTTACTTTAAAGTGGTGTTATGGAACTCTTTACAAGTATTTGCTTCATTATTCACATGGCTTGTTTTCTAAATATTTTTATGTCTGTTACAGGCAAATGCATCTGTGCCTCACAAATTCTTGAGGAAATCCTATAGATAGCAAACTGTAGTATTTTATTTAGAGTGATAACAATCTGTTCACTTCTTGCACACAGAACAGTAGAGAGGAAATGAACAATTGAAAGAGAATAATGTGCCTAAGGGCTTGGAAGCTCTGTTTTGCCACTGAAAGCCAGGATCTAATGCACTCCTGTTCTAGAAATAATCTTATTTTTCATCCGTTGATAATTAACTAGTGTTCCAAGAAGAATGCCAGTTTTCAGGTTTCCTCCTCCTTGGCCTCACTGAAGTCTTGACTTGAGACTTTATAGGAATAACTCGAGGCAGTTGAGTGCAATAAGACTGGTGTATTTATTCTGGATCTGTTTAAACTTCATACTAAGTGCTCACTTGCTTATTTAGGATGTGAAACATCTATTCCTTCGATCAGATCTTCAGGTTTGCATGCTTTGAGGTTGACCACTTTAGTGAAAATAACTGAAGTACTGAAAATCTCACCTATGAAG
>NW_010112875.1:14992-19566 GCF_000699245.1 Pterocles gutturalis | reverse complement strand
CAGGAATGTTTCTGCTATTTAAAATTAGGTACTCCCTAAGGCTTCTAGCAGTAAGGGCTGGAAAATCTAGGACCTACGTTACACATAAAACATGCTAACCTGTAATTAGCACAAAACCCCCTGATCTACTTTTGTTTATTTTTTTCTAAGAACAAAGTTCAGACTGAAGTTAAATAGCTAGAATGAATTGAAGACCTATGGTGTACTGATGCTTTGAATAAGTTTGTAAAAATAATTACTTGCTAGAAAATAATTAAACTTGTTAAATGAATTTTGAGACTTAAAATTTTCACTATTATGAAGTGTTGGAAACTGAACATACTTTGCTGCTCACCCACCATGACAATATTGTATTATGACAAGAGCACTAGAGTCAAAATTACATTCTAGACAACATATTTCCATGAACTTAGGTAATTTTAGAGGTATGGGCAATACTTTCTGAGTATTTGCTAGAAAGGAGATATCAGCTGAATGGCCCTTGATATGAAGGTGTCTTGTCACTGTGACTTCATCACTGGATGCTAAATGAAGCCACTGATTTAAGGCACCTTGCGTTGCTTGTATCCTGCATCCTTTGTGCCTGCCTCTTGTAGGTCTTGTAGGCACAACTGGAGTCAGGAAGATTCTACTTTAACATCAAGAATCCGTAAAACTTTATCCAAATAACACGAAAGTCACCCACCACCATGCATGACCAAGGTGGATTCATTCCCTAGGGCCAAGTAAATAATCCCTGATCACTCAGCTCAAAACTTGTTGAGGTTGAGAGTCAACATGTTGGTCTGGAAGGTGACCAGCTACTGATTCCAGGGTGGAAGCACCTCATCCAGAAAGTCCTTAAAGAGCAACTGCTGTGGTTTGTGAAGAATTTACAGGAAGAGTTTGCTATGGTCAGTGAACATTCCTTTCTGGGGTGACATAAATGTGCTATTCACTGTCAGCGTAGGTTGGGAATTAACTTCTGTGATGAGCATTTCTAACTGAGAAGGAGCAGCTGGAGACTGGGTGGGTCAGTAATGAGAGTGGAAGGCTTGCTGCAAAATCTCAACTTTAGAGTGACTGACAGGGGATTGATACTGTCTTCATATGCTGACTTAGTGGATAATATGGAATTCATTGGTGGCCATGTCTCCATTCCATGGGTCGCATATTTGTATGACAAAGCCAGCCTCAGTAATTCATTGGCAAAAATACTGCCTCCCCTTGCCTGCCCACATGGAGAAAGCCAACCAAAATCTGGCTTCTACATCAGAGTTGTTATTTCATTCAGTGTTGGAGTTAGAACAATATTCATATTGTCTTAATTTTCTGACTTTGACTATGCCAGGAAGGCTGCAGAGGTTGTAAAATCTGATGTTAGAAATGTTTTTTTATAGATAGGATTTTCAGCTAAATCTGAGGACTACATTCTGATATATAAACCACATAATCCTTTTATTTTCCTTGGAGTTGCACATAGTGTATATCAGTACAGAATTTACATCCTTAATTTTATCGCTATCATCCATACTAGTTTGAAATCATATGTTTTCTCATAGTACAGGTTCAGCTCAGAAGACAGCATTTGGAGACTTTTCTTCAAGATCACAGTCTAAGTTTACTGTAAATCTTAATTTACAAGACTTGAACAGTTATGTTATTCCACAGACATGAGTAGTGAATGCTCTAATGAGGTGTTATGTCTGAAATTTAAACTTAGTTCTCCTCTCTCTTATTTGAGCTTCTGTTTATACATGTTACTATCTGAAAAATTTGAAAATATGTTTTCTGGCCTACTTTGTACACTTGCCTATATGTAAAGACTCCATGCCACATAGATTGGGAAAAAAATAATGGGAGACCTGCTTTTCTTCCTAAAACAGTCATTGTATCATATAACATACTGGCAGAATCTCACTCAGTGTTTACCATACCATCTAAGCAATGATCTCTGTACATGTGAACTTTTATAGCATATGACCCGATACTTGGTTAGGAGGTAAGGTAGCACTTTCTTTCCATTACTACAATGCTTTCCTCCCAACGTATATTTATCAATACAGCTATTATTATAATAATATATAGCACAATTGCCATGCAAATCTATTGCTTTTATGTTGTTCTACTGAAGGTCAAAAGATCCTTAATTTAACTTCGTTGTGCTAAGTTTTATGTTTTGATAGCATGTTGTGCAGGAAATAAAATAGTTGTAGTAGGATCTTGAGAGAGCAATAATGTTTATAAAGGCAGATTTAACTCCCATGTTATAGAAACTGTTTTATTTTCACAGTAGAAGCTCTTTTTTGCATGTTGATCTTTGCTGTACTGAGTAGGTAAATTAGGTCTGTGCAGGCTAATAGGATAGTTCTGTAGTCATATTTGTAATACTGGACTTTTGAGTGATTACCTATTCTTGGAGAGAAGTTTTAAAACATAAATCGGGTCTTTACTGGGTGTTTTCAACTGTGCTAGCTATTCCATACAGTTTGCAGCATTCTTTGGGACCAGTCAAAGCTACTTACAGACAGCCAGAGAGTGTGGACTCTCTTATTTATAAACTGAGGTGGGGTTTCCTTGTGCTAGGGATGAACAAAGCCATAGGAAGATCATTCAGGAGAGTTAACCATAAGCAGAACCACAAATCACAGAGGGGGATTTGACGCACAGTTAAAGGAGTTAGTGCCAGTTCAAAATATATTCCTTTATAGGGAGGATGACTGATGGATGGATAAAGAAGTTAGAAGAAGAGCATGAGAGTGAAAGACAAAATGGATAGAGAAAAATGTTCTAAAACAGAGGAAGTTTGATTACTAGTGTACAAACAAGCTCTCAGCAAAATATACTGAGTGATGGCAGCCGGAGGCAGCTGGATGTTGAATAATGAGTGATTGTCTGTCCAGTTTTCCAGCTCCCTACTCGCCTTGCTTTTCCCATAGCATTCAGTGGGGATATTGGAGAAGTAAAGGTGGCAGGATTAAACCTTATTCTAGCAACAATCTAGGAGAGAAAGAGCCACCAGACAGTTTCAGATGCAATCCACTCTTTCTCACTGTTATTCATTTTCTATCTCTGCTGGAATTTTGCTGTGGAAACAAATAGCAAAGAAAACAATAACAGGATTAAGAACAATGACAGACTGCTAAATCACATACCAGTGTTTTACAGCCTATGGCATTTTTTTCCACTGCTGCAATGTTAGATTTTTTTTTTTCAACAGTTTTGCGTTTTTTATGTACAACAATTTAGGGTTAAGCACCTGACACACCAGTGGAGGGAACCCTTTCTAGTTCCTCCCTGGAAGGCAAGGGTCCACTTTGATACAGTTTGTTGTTCTTTTTGATTTAGTTTGCCCACCTGAATCTGTGTAATTTGAAGAGAGGCCTCTTATCTGCTCAGAAACAAGAATTAGTGCCTCAGTTGCCAAGCCACGCTTCATTCTTCCTGGGTATAGGATGCCATAAAGAGATGTTAGGAATCAGTGAGCAAACAATGGTAATGAACTCTTGTATGAACGGTAATTCTGGAAGCGCTAACATGCACATGCTGCATAGCAATAGAGGTTTGGGACCAACATATGAACAACTGGTAATTCTGTAATCCTGGGTCTAGAGTAGCAACATAGAAAAGCAGCATCCTCTAAGGTTAGGCACTTAAATAGTGCAAGCAGACTCTCCTATTTTGAGAGCTCAAATTCAGTTTCCTGTTCTTCTTTTTAAATTTGTTCCCAGAGTCAACAAGACATCCTGACTATACTATAAAAAGACACTGGAGTATTCTTCAAGCTGGAAAAGTGGTTTTTAGTCATTGTACTGCTGCAGTTCTACACTCTGATTATGTGAAAACTCAAAGTTAATATTTCTTCTTAGTAGATGTTCAATTTCTTTAGTCTTTGAAGTCACTTTGCACACTCTGATAATAATTTTAATTTCCTGGTCTAAAATGCCCAGCATTATTTTCACATATTTTAGGCTTATTTTCATCCATATCCAAGTGTGAAGTGAACATTTAGATAGCTAGGTTATGTGGTTACAAGACCATTGCCACACACCAATTACATTTCAGATGCCTGACTGCTTGCAAAATTCAGCCCCATTTGAACATGCAGCAGAGGTTTCCAAAATGCAGCTGCTGCAGTCACTTGTCTTCAACAGCTTGTTATCTGTAACATCCACATCTGATAGGTATGGGTGAGTTCATTAAGGTGTATCTTTCTGCCTCTAAATTGTCTGCCATAGGAGTCTGCCACATGTCAGCTATGCCTTTGTACACACTAATATGGAGTTAATTGCCCGCATTTACAGAATGACTGGACTGATCCAGAAACAACCCCCTGCAGTTATTACCTCCAGAGGTGGGGAGAAAGGCTGTCAGAAATACCTGGCTCCATTAGCCCATGCTTTGTTTGACTATAGCAGGTCAGAGCTAGAATGTCAAGACCTGGTCTGCAGGAGTGTTAGGCTCACTGACCTCTACTTCCAGATAATATTAAAAGTGGTCTGTCTGAGATGCTACTTGATGCTAAATATTGCAGAATCCTGTCTGTCCTATATTAGGTACTCAAAATCAATAGATACTACCTTTAACTTTCTTGT
>NW_010112875.1:0-14961 GCF_000699245.1 Pterocles gutturalis | reverse complement strand
CCTGCTTCTGAAAGCAAGCAATAATAATATTTTCGTATCTTAAAGGATTGTTGTGAAAATGAACTAATTAATATCTGTGAAGCACTTAAATAGTATCATAATGCATGCTAAAGCAATGAATAATTCTGTCCTCAGAACAGAATTTGACAAGTGGTGAGTAAATAATTCATGGGGCCACACACAGCAACAAGAACAGTAAAGAAAAAGGAAAATTGAATACTGAGTAAGATAGTAGTCAAGTGAAAAAAAATGCAGTAGCGTTATATAATTGGACATACCATCATAATAGATAGGCATATGCATACTGAATTAAAGCTGCAAAGGAAATCTGAAACCCAGCATTTTCTTCCTTAGCGCTTGATTTCAATGGTGGTTTTAATGTTGTGTTTTGAACATTTACTGTGCTATAGCCACAATTGTTAGGTTTCTATTCCTCCCCTTGTTTTTCAGCATGATACATAATTTGCTGTGACGATGTGGGATATGCAGAAAGATAGAATCACATTTAGAAAATAATTCAGATAGTAATGTAATGTTTTCTAAAATGAAGTTAGATCTGATCACACTGTGACTCTCATCTACTCCTCCTCCATGAGAATTACGAGTCAGCTGATTTGGTAAATTGAAACCTCTCGGCAGTTCCCTGGAGACTGAATCCATGGGGTATGTTCTGCCCACTGTCCCAGTGGAGATAAATTGGAACTTCTAATGATGTCAGGAAAGGTAGGCAGGAGCTGGTAGGATCTAGGTTAGAATGCTTCTATTGGAAGTGCCCATTTGTATCCTACTGAAATTATTGGGAATCTTACCAATATCTGTTTGTATGCAGTAGTATGTCTTAGATCTCTGAAAGCTAGATATCAAACAGCAAACATGTGAGAAACACTACTTTTGCCCAAGGCTCATTAAGTTCTGAGACAGTGCATTAATATGCACACCAAACTGCTGAACAGGGTGAAAATGAAGAATTAGTGATGAATACTAGTGAGGATCATTTGCTGTAACCACAAATGTACTGTGCTTTTTGCTCACAGTATAGACAACTTTACTTGAAAAATTCTCTCAGTCGCTTGTTATTTTAGTAACACCACTTATAATTTTTCATTTATTCGGAGTAACATTAATCTTTAGCCTTAATTAGCTCAGTAAGTACTAACAGAGTTACATATTAATGAATAAACAGACTCACCTTCCTTTTCTTCTTAGACCCTCCACACAGATGAAAGTGATCAAATTTCATGTTAGTTATACACAAAGCTTTAGCTTATTATTTAACCAGGACTGCAAAAATCAGATGTGATCCGAATCTATCTGATTTTCATGCTGAAATAAAGCAGAAATAAAATAGAACAGGCTTTCCTACTCATATGATCTTCAGATGGGTTAAACAAGAAGCCTATACTTTGGCCGCTGGCCTCTCCCTCAAGGGAAAAAAGGTAAAGCACTTTAGTGAAAGCCAAAGGACCCCATAAAGCATGCTTTGGACTTGCTCCCATAGCTGAAATCGCTACAGTTGCTACACAGAATACCTAACTGTTAATGAGCTTTTAAAAAACCTGACCATTGCGACCTGTTTTCCTGATCTGAGATTCAATTTGACTGAGAGCTCTGTTAACGTCTTTTAAATTGTGATTCCCTTCATTCCTTCATGGATCAGCTGCCTGCCCCTTTTTCCCATCCTCAAGACTATGTGGAGGATGCTCAAAGGACAAAGGCAGTTCATTCCTAACCAAGAATCCTTCAAGATGGACTCATAATATTCACACCCTTGTCTTGGTTTCCCCCACCTTTGGAGCTGTAATTGCCTGTAGGAGAGGCGAAGGAAATGCACTGAAGAAGCTGAAGTCATGTGCTGTCTTTAGACCCTTTTACCAAAAACATGGAGGAACAGTGGGAAAAGGGGGACGCAGCTCATGTAAATTTCCCACTCACACAGTAAATTGCCCAAGTGGAAATGCATTTCCAAGTGTGCACGCCCTCTGTCGCATTTATACCTACACCCCTGTCTGAAATGCATAAATCTGCATAAATCTGCTCCCTAGAATGTCCTCAGTGTTACTGGGTTTGTGTGGTTTGGATGATCATTGCTAACTGGTTTTATTACTCACAGTATAGGTTTATAGTCCAGATGCCAAGACATTAGCAAGAAAGGATGGCTGGACTGGTGGGTAGGGCACTGACTTGGGAGGTAAGAAAGCCAGTCTTGGTTCTTGGCTCTCCTGCAGGCTTTTCTCTATGACTCTAGCAAACCACAGTCTTTTTGTTCCACTTTCAAAGAGCTGGGCAGCAGGTATCAGAATCCTACCCCCAGTTAGATTATGAGGCTTTTCAGGAGAGTCAGTATCTTCTAATGCATG
The DNA here is from genome assembly GCF_000699245.1 of Pterocles gutturalis. Lineage (NCBI taxonomy): Eukaryota > Metazoa > Chordata > Aves > Pterocliformes > Pteroclidae > Pterocles > Pterocles gutturalis. The sequence goes on along the minus strand of NW_010112875.1, from coordinate 12,604 downwards.
TATGCAAAAACTCTTACACAGAGACAAGATAGCATATGATGTCTGAGGAAAAAGACAGAGCAAACAAGGTTCATAAGGATTCTAAGTGTAAAGGTGTATCACCAGGGACAAAGACAAAACTGAGTTTAATGTGAATACACCTTTAATATTGGTGAAGAAACCAAAGCACAGCTTGTTGACTCAGGTATCACAGGTGGACTTACTAGAAGGGATAAGCCTTCCCCCCTCCTCTATTATGGCACTAAGTACGTCACCTGCTTCAAAGGCTGTAACAGCATAGCAGTGGATGACTGCATCCAATTCTACAGGCCAGCAGAAAATACAGGACACAGCAAGGGGATGGTGAATATACAGAAAACATGAGAGCACATAGGAACCCAAGTGTGTCAAATAGATGCATATTCAATAGAAACAGAGATGTTTTCAGCAGATTTACCTTTTGCAGCCGTTGGTAAAGTAAATGCAATTGTATTGCTGTGCTCTTTGTATAGCTGGTGGTCTTGCTTTTGTTTTATTCACCAGTAGAACATTAGTTTACAAAGAAAACACAAAAGTGTGCCCATTCTAGGCTTATCACGCTGATACTATTAATGGATTTTGCTGCAAAGAGGTTTTATAGGATGAAAGTATAGTTCCGTTTAAAATTAACAATTGTAGGCTCACTTTTCAGACCTCTCTTGGTCAAAGTTCACATTGAAATTGAATTTTCCATGTGTAAGGACTGAAAAGGAAAAAAAGGACAAAAGGATTAAATGTTTATTTTTATAATACCTCTACTGTAGAAGGAGTAAAAAAATAAGCCTCAGAGACTTGTTGGACGGTAATATAAAAAATGTTGCAATGATAATGAGATAAGCGTCTGTATGTGCTAATGTGCTAAAATGCATATGTGAAAAATATTGACGATATTTGTGGATAATTGCAAACAGAAAAGCACAGCCATAAATTTATTGATGGAGATAAATTTTCTTTAAACTTTCTCAGAATGTCAGATGTCAGTCTAGTCCTCTGCTAACCTGTGTGGTTGAGGTATAAGAAATACTGCCAGAAGCAATAAAACTTTCTTAGAGTGCATATTATATATATACTCTTCACTCTATAGATACTATAACTCATATTTCCATGGTAAATGCTAGTAAGGTAGACAGGGTGTAAGAACTAAATCCCAGACATGAGACTTTCTGAATATAGATTGAAAGAAAATGCAAAGCTCTTGGTACAATGTGTGCCCAGACATTACTCAGAATGTGGGGATTACAACTTGAGTAATTAAAAAGGAGCTTTGGTTGCAGTTTCTGACAAAAACCAACATAAGATGGATTTCATATAAGCAATCCTGACTAAAAAAACCCTGGCGTTAGTGAGTATTTCACTAACCAAATCTTACATAATTTTCTCCAAACATTCCAGTTTTTGTTTTTTTCTTTAGACCATGCTTTGTTGTCTGGTTTTCTATCAGAGGAGATATAAAGCTTTTCCTGTTCTACTCTAGTTGTTTCCATTGCCCTTAAAGCGGGAGATGTTTAGAAGCCTTGTTTATCTACCCAAACATCCTTGATAACTATAAGAATTCCCTTGCTTGTGGCATGTTTTTGGTTTGTTTGGTTGGATGGGTTTGTTTGTTTGTTTTTAATCAAATATGGAAAGAAAACAATCTTTAAAAGATCATTCATTTATGAGTTCTTGAAAACTGGGGTTCAAACTGTAGATTCTCTCTTGGTTTACGCAGGCTCCCACAAACTGTAGGTACTTGAAAATCCCTAACTCCACCTCATTAGCCAATAAGAAGTTACAGGAATTTAGGACTTAATAAGAGTCTGTTTATATCTTCGTGTCAAACGGTCAAAAACTTACTATCTTTTCAGATCGCAGTCTCCCCCAAAGAGTATGCATAAAACCCAGGTTCCTCTCTTCCTTCTTGTAACTTTACAGGTTGTCCAGATGTTTCCGGATAACATGCAAGGGAACCACAAGAGCTGACTGGGAATACACAATTTTCAGACTCACTGAAGTCAAAACTCCTAAAGTGCACTTTGGCAGGCAACAGAGGTGCTTCTTACAGCATTAACTCCTAGACAGAGATTTTCATGGTCCTCGCCATCACCTAGAGAAATTTGCATTATAAGATACCAGACTTGGCAAAGGTAACAAAAGTTTGTTAAAAATCTAAACTATTATTTTAATTATCTGTATGAAAACTTTAGATATTTATATTTAAGGGCAAGACTTGATACAGTAAAATAGCATAGAGAACTAGTGTTAGCAAAAGGCTTTCTTCATTTCAGTCTTTAACTGAAAAACAGAAGGACAGTTGAGTGTGTATAAGTACAACAACTTAAGTAATACCTGGTTTACAGGGAAATTCAGCTAAGACAGTGTCACCACAATCTGAAGAGTGTACAACAAAGCAGTGTGTTTTATCCAGGATTACTGTAAACATAGTTGGCATAAACCCCATTCTGTCTCTTAACTATATATTTGAAATTTCCTGTAAAAAACCCATGTGGAATAGTATCTAGTAATTTATGATTTGTATAAAATAAGGAGACTGTAAAAAAATTAGCATTCTGCCTATTCTTAGTTTGTAATTACATTTTACTATAAAGTATATGGAATCAGTCTCATTCCTAAGTGTCTGCAAGTCTTAAGGTATATTCACTGGGGCAGACCTACTGCAGAACGTCTGTCAGGAGGGAGCCTTATCCTGACAGAAATCCAGTCACACATTTCCCCATCCTGAGTTACAAAACAGGTTAATAGATACAGAAAAGTGAGAAGCAGCAGTGAGGAAGGCTGAGAGGTGCCCTAATTCACGATAACTTGCTTGTGCCCACCAATAGAACAGCTTTTTTAGGGTTCCTTGCTGATATTTAAAATCAGCTGTTTGGCATCTCCATTGTCCCTTTGAATCTCTTTGGTTAGACAATACTAAATTAACTTTTTAATGTAGTAGTATACTGTTTTTAAATACGGTGACTAATTGTGATTATCACGTATCTGCCCTTGGCCATAGTAAGGGCAAGTTCACATTTAATATAATTGTATATTAACATCTCTATTAAATTGGTACTTCTTCCCAGTAAAAACAAGCCAATGACAGCAGAGGACACTCTGTTCTTTCCAGACCGATTCCTTCCCTGCCAGTGACCATCTTCTGTTCTCCAGGGCAGAAAAAACCCAGTTATTCCGTTGTTAAATAGCAATAAGCCTTAGACCATGTTTTTGCATGAACAAATCTTTATATATGTTTCACTACCTTCAAAAGTCCAAATGTCGTAGTTAATATACTAGGGAGTTATGACAGACTTTGCCTCTAGCTGTTTTGTACACAGAGCACATAAGCAGAATTAAATTGTTTTAATAGTGTAATGCCGTACACCTGGTTCAGTCAATATGTCCTTAACTCTTGCTACACTGTATTTTTCCCCATTTTACTCTAACTATTATTTTGCCTTGTTTGGGAGGGGAAGAAAAATTTCTCAGAAATTTTATTTTGTAGGGAGCAATAAAGAATGTGAGCAATGTATATACTGCTGTGTGTTCTAGCAGCTGATGGAAGTATCTTAAAACTGCTGCACAAATACTGCTAGCATCCAAATAGCTCTGCAAGAAGTAGCAATGGCAACAAAGGCTTTCTCAACCTTCCTGCAAATACTCAAGACAAAAAGAGGCTTGCTAACAAACCATTCAATTTTCACTGATGGAAATCGTCTGAAATCTGTGGAAGCTTTTCTCAACCATACCAGTGGCAACAGGCAAATTTAACTTCAGGCACAGCCAAAGTAAACAACAGTATGTGACCTTGCTACCTGTTTTGCAAGATCTCGCTGGGGGTGAAGCCGGAGTGTGTGAAGCGTGGGCTGTTAGTGTGAGACCCAGCAACAACCTGCCTGCTTATTTTTGGTCATCCCTTCCCTGCCCCGTCCCTGCAGAGTCAGGTGAATGCTTCCTCTGGGGAGGGTGGGAGCTGAATGGGAGGAAGAGGAAGGAAGAAGATGCCTTTAGGTTTTAAGATGGGAGTGGACTGTAGAGGGAGGCTACTGGAAACTGGGGGAGGAAGAACGACGTGTCCTGTATCCTGCTGTCTGAAGGTGTGAGGGCTAGTGAGTGTGTGGAGAGGCTCCCCAAAGCCCCAGAACCTCCCTGATTCTACTCCTTCCTCTTTCTATACTCCCACTCCTTTTCACAGACCTGACTTTTTCCAGTCATCCTTCCCATTCAAAGCCCCTAAACTCACTCCCAGTTCCTATTTCCCTGCTTTCAATCAGTTCTAAAAACCAAAACCCTCAAATACACTTGCTGAGCCTTGCCAATTCTCTTCTTCACCACAGCAGAACCTGATACTGATTTTTTTCCGTTTATTACTGATCAATCTCAAGCATCTGAGACTTCACTAAATCCTTTCTCTGACTCCCTGCAGGTGCCTAGTCTGGCCTGAGAACTACCATACGTATTCTGTAAGTCAGTGGATTTGAACAAGCAGAATTCTAGTATATCACACTTTACCCCAATACCTATCTTTTGCCATTTTCCTATGTTTAAAGGATACAGAGGCCTCACTGCATGCTGTTACAATCTGTTCTCACTCTCAAACAGTGGCTTCCAGTATTTCTGGAACAATATTACTGGAAGGATCTTCTGGGCACGGAACAAGTGACAGCATTTCAGGGTCAGCTGCCTGTCTCCCAACAGACAGTGTTTTGTTGCTGCTCATTAAAAAATCTTCCACGCAGAGAGTAACAGTGTCAGATCTTGTCATGCTAATTTAGCCCAAGTTCAAAGATAAAATATGTATTCCAAAAAACCACAGGCTACTCGGTTGGCTTCAAAGTGCAACGCATCTTTTCATTGATGTAGCAGCTATGTGGCATGTAATTATATCACCTCATTTCCTTCTGCAGTTTAGTTTTGATTGGACAAGCACATCTAAGCTGCTCGCTTGCTTTACATTTCCCTGTTGGCCGTGGATGGGGTATGCACTACCAGAGCACACACATGACACAGTATGGCTCAGAGCACTCAGAGTATATGAATTCTGGACAGCCAGGAATTAAAGAACCGTATTTTTCTTTCAACTCTGCCTAGTTGTAAAAGTAAGTGCATAAGGCCTATGGAAAATCCAGTCCAATTACTGGGAAAACCTCTGAACAAAAGCCTTTTTAAGAAGGTCGGGTAGCCAATGTCTTGCTCTCATTGAGAGCAGTGTTTTTATTGGGAACATGAATTGGATCTTCAAATCAAGTATACGTATTTTTGTAAAGAGCAGGATAGGCAAGGAGGGTTGGCTTTTATGCTTTTCCTGAGACAGTCTCCAGTCTTCCAAAGTGAAGATGTTCTCGTTATTGCTGCATTACATAAAGATTATGCTGAAGATGCAAATACTGGATGCAAATACTGTTTGTTTCTTAAGTAGCTTTCTGCACATGATGTCAGAATGGGCAACCATTTTCATTATGAAGATCATCCATTTTGCATGGACATCCTTTCTCATTCCCATCACACTATCAGAGCAGTTTCTTAAAAATCTATGATGTAAAATAAATAGCGAGAATTTGAACTGTGGATTTCGAAGAGGAACTTGAACTAAGGAAAAACTTAAAATTAAGAACCTACTTAATATTCTGCTCCTATAAATATGTGAACTAAGGTCTTTCAAACTTACTACTACTTCCAGGTGTATTTTCCAGTGTTGTATTATTTTCTTAAGTTTCCAGCTCAAAACTACATCTGCTGTCCTAGTGGGGGTGCCTGAAGTTGATTTATCTGTATTCTTCTGGTGTATCATTGCTTCAAACTTTTACTACCTCAGATGTATAGAACTGTACCTACAGAAACATCACAAAATGCCTCAGGAACAGTTACAATTGACACAAACCCTTTGGAGAGAGATGTTTTGTTTCTAAGACTTCCTAACTACCTTCTTGGTTTCAATTCACATTATGTCCGTCCTTACTACATCTATTTTTCTCCTTCCTTACTACATTTATTTTTTTTCCCTCAAGAATTATTACATTGGACCATATTTCCTGCTTCTCAACTAAATGTGAAGCCTTTAAAATTCTCCGCAGTTATGACCTTCTCCCTATTCCTTGTCTTCTCCTTCTGGACTGGTATTGTGCAAGGCTTATTCTGATTTCTTTAGGCACTGATATCTATACCTCAGATTTTGCTTCCAGAGTCTTATCCTCTGATATTGCTCTTTTATCTTGTTTCAGCTGTATGTTGATATTTGTGCCTTATTATTAGTTATATATTTTAATTCATCAGGAATATGCAGCAAAGCATTTAAACACAATTTAGTCAGTAGGACTTCAGGACATGCTTTAGAGAAAAAAGATCTCCTAAGGATCTGCTACATAGCAAAATTCAGGTTCAATTATAACTTGTGTTCACATGCCTGCATAACTTAAATTAGCCAACATGAACAAAATTAAAATAATTACTTTTCTGTGAACTGGTAACTGGAGTTCAAACTCTAAGGCATGTGTTACTACTTTGTCCTTTCTTTTCTTAATGTGCTACCTAGATCAGGCTAAAACCTGGCTTCATTTCTGCCGCAAAGATAATACCAACAAATTATTTCTTACTCATTTTGAGCATTTATTTTAATTCTTTTTGATAAAAGGCATTTTGCTTTTAATTTAAGATTCAGAAACAAAGTATAAAATGTAGAAAAATGTCAGCCACTGAGACTTTGTATCTGGTGTTCATTATTTCCAGAGAGAGATGAAATGGTTATTTCCACTGACAGCTGCAAGGCTTTGCTGAGCATGTTCTTAATATAAGCTATATTTAGACTACAGGCAAGGTTTAGTTGTACAGGTTTATAGTCACACTGACTTCTCAGAAAATGTGACTGTTGAGGGGGGTACAAAGCTGAAGTACATAAGATAGGTTAACACGTTGAATATAAATATGAAATACAAAGTCATAAGCAAAATACGATTTCCTTTGTTTCAGAATTTTATGTTCTTCATTTGCTTCGAGACTTCATTTTCTTCTCCCCAATTCATACATGCCATTAGTGAATCTTGCTCTTTTAGAGTGAAGAGAAGGACTGATGCTGGCAACAGCCAGACCCATGTTCCAGGTCTCTGCACAGCTTTACTGGAGGCACCACCTTCCTCTCCTTTGGACAGGCAGACCTACGGGATGGGCATTGTTAATCTCCAAACGCAACAGAGGTATTATGTAGGTCATAAGATATATTGCCTTTTACTAATGCAATGGCATTTTTTCACACCTTCACAAGACTATGATTTGAGAAGTTCTGAAAATCTGAAGAATTTTCTAAGACCAAATGGGAAGGTGGAAGGCTTTAAGAAGTGGATCCAAAACCAGCCCATTTTATAGTTTGAAAGAGACAGAATATTGTCTAATGTTTTTAGGGGTAAATTTGGAACACAAATGTAATTCTGGCCTAACAATGTTCTCGTCATATGGTCAAAAACAGATGAAAACATGTAATTGCATGTTAACAGTAGAGCAAAGACCATAGTATAATTGTATTGCTTCTATTTATTTATCCAGTAAAAAGGCAAAACAATCTGAACATGAGAGAGAAGTATTTTCATACTCTTTAAACAATATTCACACTAGAAACAAATGTATTACAAATTTTAATGAGAACTGTAATCCTCATAAAATGTACCACACTGAAGTCACAAAATTCCAAAGGTTCAGCTCATCCCAGAAAGCCAGACTTTATGTTCAAGGGAACTAGATTTCTTAGTGTTTGCCTCCCCATTGATTCTCAGCCGGGACATGAAGGAACAACTTCTAATTCATCTCTTGAAGGTATTTCCACAGTGTCCCAAGCAGCAGATGGTTAAACCAGATCATAACTGTGATTTTTTTTTTTTTAAATCTCCACAACACCTTACCATAAGAAAACACTATTTTCTACATTTCACAAAACAAAACCAAGCAAAGACAAGTCAAATGCTTTGTTAAGTGTGTATAAGAAGAAACCCTCAAGCCCTAAATCTAGGGCTTCCAAATTCCAGTTTCTTAAACACAGAACTCCTGTCCTCAAACTCTGCTAAAAATTCAGACAAAGTTGCCAGTTTAGAACTAGGACTCTTAACTGTTGTTTTTATTCCTGTGGGACTGTTTCATGACCTTCCATCAAAGAGTAGTAAAATGAAAAATGAGTCCACAGCACTACCAACTTGGTCTCACACAGAAATGAAAAAACATCATATGCAATTTCCAGTCTGGTCAGCAATATGATCTATTGATTAATCTATTCAAATTTGTTTGTGCAGATCTTCTTGCATTACTTTACCAACAGTAACATTTTTGGTGTACAGGGAAGAGTAAATACCTTATATAAAATCAACTATAATATTATTTTATTAATATCTGATAGGTTTAAATTAATTATTCATTAAAATTATACTAAATTTATATCTGTGTAACTACAGTCAGAAACTGGTTTCTACTTTTGACCTTTTCATACCACTAACATTTGCTTTTAGCCTGTCTGTTGTTATTTTGCCAGTAAGGTTACCTAAAGGACAAATAAATATTTCAGGAAACAAGAAAAGGAGGAGAACAAGTAAAAAATCCTTTTCAACATCTGTTTGCTTGCTTTCATATCCACGTGTTCTTTTGTAGGAAAAATACCTAACCACAGCACACATGGTGATCATGTCAGAGGTAGCAAAGCATCAGAGCACAGAGGAAGAGAAGATCTTTGATAGAGAGATCCCACAGCTCCCATTCACCTTTGTCTGTAGTATGTTGACATTTGTCAATATATCAGATAAGGAGTTGCAAATTGCTTCAAGTTTTATTTACTGAAAGCAGCTTCTGCCTTTTGCTGTTACAGTAACATGAGTTTGTTTAAGAGGCTCCAAGTCACTTACTGAAATTACAGCTCCAACTACAACTGCCGGCTGCTCTTGGCCTCTATTTAATACTTACTCTCTCCCTATGGAAAACCCCAATCTTTTATTTCTATGTCCAGTTCTTTTTCCATTTTTATGCCCTTTTGGATCCTTCTAAGGAATACTTTTGGTGACAATTGGCCACACACTTTTCCTGTTAAAATTTATGCTTAGAAATCTGTTACCATTAGATCAAATCCTTTTTCCCCATCAGTTTTCCTAGAATTCCTGTAACTAGTCTTCGTAGCTTCAGCTTCTTGTCTGTTCTGACAGTGAAGTTGGAGGCTGTTTTATACATTATTTGTCTATTTGAACTAACCACAATTTGTATCTTCTAAGGCATACAATTCTAAATTTCTAGCCATGCCCAATAAAGGGATTTTGTAGCACTTGGGAGCATTTAAGTGGTCCATATTTTTATGTGAGGCTTTTATTATTCCAGAGTAAGGACATGGTATTAACACAAAGCTACATGTTACAATGTTTTGCTTTCCTGCTGCTAACTATCCTATGACCTGCTAAGATAAGAATTTGTGTATGCCCTCTGTAACAACCTTGTACCATGGAAAACTGAATGTTGAAACATAACACAGTATGAGTAAGGTAGTCTCTTTCAGTACTTTCAGAGATATTGACTGCTTTATCTTTGTTTCTTAACTTTAATTAGAAAGGTGGGGTTTTTTTGTGTAATTAATCTTCTTAAACAGTTATCGGGGCACCTTGTATCAGTAAAAACTGAAGATTAGTACAACTACCTTCTTGCTAACAAACAGAAGTCAGTTGCCTTTCACCTAAGGTTATTAACAAGTAACGCAATTGGGCAGGATAAGGGGAGCAAGGGGAGAACAAACACACCATGTACTTTGTTCTTGCAATGAATGAAGTTATTCTGATGTGGCAAAGTGGTTTAGATTGTCTCAATCACGGATCTACTGCAAGGTCTCTTTGCTTTAGGGCACCTTTTATAAAACAGTCAGTGTTCAGGTCATTCAAACCATGATGTGGGAACACTGGCCATACTGTTCCTACCTACCGCCACTGAATAAATAGTACCGCTTTCTGCAGGACTTCTACACAAGTATTATCTTTGCCAGAATCTATTTAACTAATGAGACCAGAAATTAAAGTGGTATGCCTAAAAGGTATACTAAAGTACACCTGTTCCCTCAACTTGTTTTCCAAGATAATGCTTGCTGGACAACTTGTATCTATACAGCTGTCTGTACAATTCTAAAAATAACCACTTTAAATTCCCATTTTGCTAATATCTACTAATGAACAAATAAATTTTATGTTAATTCCACCCTTCAGAGTTTGTTGACTGCTAGTGCCATAAAACTTTGAATTTGGAAGGTGACAATCATAGGTTAAAATGTTCAAACTCATTAAATTGCACTGACATAAAAACCAGATGATTAAATGTTGTGCTTGGCACTTCTCAGGGTCAGAGCCTGAGTCCAAAATGGATTACTTTTCATAGAAGTTTCCCAGAAACAATTTTTGCAACAGGATTTAACTGAAGATGCACTTGCACTCAAGCAAGTAAGCTTGAGTGAAGCTCACATAATTTTTTGGAACCAGAGTTATTACCTAATAGCCACTACATGAAGTTTTGCCTCATTAAAATATTTTGATTTTCTCCCTTCTGTCCTGAACAGGAACATGTTTTTCTTTATGAAAGCAGCTAACACTGCATTAGGTATATATTCCAATATAAAGTTGAACTTGTTTTTAGATTAAAGAAATCCTACAGGACTTGGTAGAAAAAAACTAAGCAACATGATGACAGCTATGTAGGCAAGAAGGCATGTGTTGTAGCATTTGCATTGTGCTTACATTCTACTATTGTTCAAGTTAATCTTCATGTCATAAAATAATGTGCTATAATGCTACACAATGGCCAAATGACTTGCGTGTTTATAGTGAACAGAATGACTAATATCTAAGCTTAGGCTTGGTTTCTCTCTCAATCAAGTCTGTGGGATTTGCAGTGCATACATCAGAATTTTTCTGATTTTGTAAACTGATGCTCTCCTCAGCTTACGTGGACTTGTTTATAAGCTAGAAAGAAAATTGCAAGTATATGAGTACTTTTCTTTGCGTGTATAAACACATCGCATCTTCATGATCAGATCTATCAGATTCATATGAAACAGAAGGGTCTTCTGGTTCATTTTCTCCAGATCTCAATCAGTGCTAACTAAACCACACCTGAGAAATGTTTATATAACTCATGACCATGCTCAGAAATTCTACTACTTTTGGTCGTGATGTCTGTCCATGCTTGATTATCCTTCCCACTAAAGTGTTTTCCAGTGTCTGACCTAAATTTCCCTTACTGCAATACAAGCCAAACTCTTCTTTTCTCATCACAATGTCCTCTCTGCAGCAACTCTACATATGGATTCCATTTTCCCATCAATCAGCTCTAGCAGAATTAATTCCCAGTCCTTTCCTATTGCTCTGACAGGAAACACTTCTGAAATCTCTCCTTGTTCTTGATACTCTCTTTTAGATTCTTTTCCAGTCACTCTTCATTTCGAGAAGCATCTAAAGGCAGCAAATCTCAAGAGCGATGGATTACCGCTGCTAAAAATAAGAAATAAAGGGTTTTAAAGGTTAAGGGAAAAGCACTGCAAAATGTTAAAGATCACATGCAGTGACAGAAGAAGAAAGATGAAATCCAAGTTTCTTGCAGATCCTTTGTTTTCTTATTGAGAGGCATACTTTAGCCAGCTCTGTTCACCCTGTAGTTCCTGCTGTTGAAAGGACATCTCGTGATCAGCAGAAAGTTGCCAGGAGTGGCTGTGACTACATGGAAAACAGTCAGAATACTGAATGGCAGGAAAGGCCAAGCCTGCATCCCTCCTTCCACCCCTTAGCTATTAAAATACTAAAATTAGCAAATTTCTTACTGATTCAAAGTAAACAAATTGACTTGTGCTCATCTAAATTCAATTTTAATCTGCTGTGCAGCTGTATTTGACATTGATTCCCAAAGTAAAGTACGAAGTGTCAAAGGAAGCAAGATTTTTCTAGACTAGACACATGAGGAAAATGAATTATCCATTGACAAGAACTACCTGCCTTTTGAGCAGATGGGAGAGAACACCTTATTAACGCTCTCTGACACTGACTGGATGTTGTAACGGAGCCTGTTTGCCACAGGCCTTAATTCATTACAAAAATCAGAGCAGCAATGGCAATTACACTTCCTTCACACCAGTTTACTAAATCTAGCCCAGCTGCTTACGGATACCCTTACAAATACACATTCCTGTCTGCGCCTGAATCCTCATTTCTTTCGGTTCTTTCATCTTTGCTCCCCTCCTACTTTTGCCATGCTTTTTATTACACTGTGGGATTATTTTTTTTTAATTGTCTCACTCGATATTGCCTTTCTGGATTTCCCATCCCACAGTCGTACCGAGGAGTCTCCTTCTCTTTCCCCAGCGAGGCAGGTGCTATCGCTAAGGTTACAGATGTGTGGAAAAGGCTGGGGGTCTGACGGCCGCTTGCAGCAGGGCAGGACACCAGCGCTGCTGCTGCAGGCGGGAGGGGGAACTTGCCCGCATCGGGCTCCCCAGAAGCAGTTCACTCCGCGGCTCTGGGGAACGGGCTGTAGCCGCTTCGGTCCCTCCCGACAAAGGCTCGTTTCTGCGGAGGGTAAGAACACAGCTCCCGTCCCTACGCTCGGGAGGAAAGCAGGAGCC
>NW_010112874.1:0-4527 GCF_000699245.1 Pterocles gutturalis | reverse complement strand
GATTCTATGATTCTATGATTCTATGTCAAGAATATGCTGAGGAAGGCAGTCTGAGTCATTCCTGCCTTAAGCAGAGGTAAAACCATATGTGGGATTGCTTTTTCTCAAGGACCTGGTTGCATTTGATGGGTGATGCAGAAGGACGGAGAAGTCCGACGCGTATTTCAAGGGGACTGAATGTTGGATTAAAAAAGCAGACCATGGACATGAACTGTGCCAGATAAACTAGATGTGTAAGTTCCAGATGCAGTATGCAACAGAGACTATACACCATCCATGTGCTGCATCCAACGTCATGCACTCTACCAGATGAATGTACTCTACATCATCTTTACTGCCTTGAAAGACTTGTCATGACAGATGGAGCCCAAGGACATGGACTAAATAAAGTAAACTAACATCTTGGAGAGATGGTCCATAGACTAAGGAAATTATATCTGTTTGCATATAACAGGAGAAAGGAAGGACAGTAGAATCTGACCATGATGTAAATGGCATATAGTAAGGGGTGGACAATGTCCCGCTTTCAGCTGGGACAGAGTTAACTTGCTTCATAGTTGCTAATAAGAGGTTACGTTTTGGATTTGTACTGAAAAGAAAGCTGATGGCATACTGATGTCTGTAGTTGCCAGGACAGTCAAGGACTTTCCAGCTTCTCTGCTTTGCCAGTGTTTGCAGGTTCAGGAGAAGCTAGGAGGGACCATAGCCCCAATTACTAACCTAAGATTTGACCTTAGGTTTAGGACTGAGGCCCAAATTGGCCAGTGGTCTATTCCATATCATGCACTTCATGCCCAATACATAGATGTGGATCTGTCTAGAAGTTTACTCTCTTTCTCTGGGTTGTCTTCCTTTCTGGGTTGCCCCTCTCTAGGGGTCATCTCTTCCTCTCTCTGTCAGCTCTTGGTCTCTTGCTTTCAGGATCTTATCTCTTTTCTGGGATTGTGGTTTTGGGACTCTCCTTGCTCCAGGGCCGTTAGCTGGGAATGGGCTCAGTTTTGGTCATCAGCGGTGGGCAGTTTTTCTGTATATCACTCATTTTTATATTTGTATATATGGTCAATATGATTATCATTACTATTTTTAATATTATTGTAGTTTAGTTATTTTATTGTATTGTTCTTATCTCAACCCACAAATGTCTTTTCACTTTATTCTAATTTTCTCCCCTCATCCCTAGGAGGGAGGAGGGTGAGCGAGCAACTATGTGGTGTTTTACTGCTAACCAGGGTTCAATGCTGCTAGCCTTGTTTCAAAACCATAACAGAATGTGGGGCGTTTTTTATTCCTTTCTGTCTTTTTTCTGTAGTATGGCATAAAAATTGGGGTATTTTTGAGACAGAGAAAAGTAGACACATAGTGTTCTGAGGTTTTGGAACATATTGGAAAATTCAAGAACCATCCTGTAACTTTCGTTTTGTGCTGTTTTTCCATCATGAGTTAGAAGTTCTATTTTTTTACAGTGTGCTCTGGGTCTTATATCAAACCTTGATGGAGTTAAATTTATCAGTAAGTCTGTATTAGTAGTTTAGTCCAGTGTTGCAGATCCAGCTATTAAATCACAGTTGATTCCTAGAGGTGACTGGTCTCTGAACGACATGGTAGAAGTAATGCACATTTTATTTAGAAAGCTTTGCTTTTTTTCCTATGGCAATCTAGCTCTCTCCCATGCAAGAAAACAAGAATGGAGACAGAGGAAGTGGAAACTGTAATATTCTCAAATTATGATTAGTGAAAGGTCTTTTAGGAGGACCTTTTAAAAAAAGGTGGGCATTCAATATAACAACATAAAAACTAACAAATGTTACAGGTTGAAATACTAGGGCCTGAGCAGTGAGGTCCTGAACCGAAACTGACCTCTAGATTAACCTCACAACCTAACAACATACTTAGTATGTATAATATTCATCACATATGCAATGTATTATCTTATTAATACATACCAATTTATAAAAGCTGTGTTGTAACACTTACAGAGCATTGCTGTAACACTTGCTGTGTAAGTCATCAGGAAAATGCTAATTGTGTAACAGTTACCTCATTTGTCAAAAACAGACATGCTTGTTCCAACCAAAAGACAGATATGCCTACCGCAGCCACAGAGATAAAAGGATGTACAGTAAAAGGATGTGGAGGCCCGTGGAGGCCTGTAACAGGCTTTGTTGGGAGATACATAATCAGCATTACCAGATACGTTTACCCTTTTTTACTTCCCTCTCGAGGTCCTGGCCAGACTCGAGACAAAATCTTACAAGGGGAAGACCACACCAGATGTTTTTTGCAGCTTGAGATGTAAAGTTGTATAACAAGTATAAACTGTACAAAAATGGAGAACACTTGCAGGGAAATTTGGAAGCCTCATCTATACAGTGGACGCACTGTATAGAGATTTCCCAGTTGCTGGGAAGGGTTCTCCAAATCCTTGCTGCAACTGCAGACTTGGATGATAGTAGTGTATTATTAGGGCAATTGGTGATGTATCTTTCTTAATCACTGTCACTAACTCTGTGTAGTAATGATTAGGTGCATTACCTTATTTTCTGCTTGTTATTGTAGTTCACTTATTATTTTGCTGCTTTACCTTAACTTGCTTTAATTTATTTTCACTATATTATTTTACTCATTATTTTATCACTTTAAACATAAGTAAAAACAAGCTTACATTTTTTAATCTGGTGCTTGTGTCCTTTGTGCTAACCCCGTCGATTGGCAAAACACAGGGACAGCTTGACAGGGGAAGAAACCTATGCACGTGTTCACCTTTGAGGTTGATAGCCACATATCTTACCAGTTCAGCTGGATTCATGCTGTCACACTGAACCCAAGCCTTAAACAGAAACATGTAATTGTAAGAGGAAAATTGACTAGATGAAAATGTTGACAGGACTTTAAAGACACTTGGAGAGATAAACCAAATTTGAGATTGATAACAAGAAGCCAAGGATCAACAGAAGACTGTAAAATACATTTGTAAACAGTTAAGGGGCAGGGAGGTACTTAAGGAAGTTGCATTTTCCAGAGTCTAAAGAACAAATATTTACTTGAAAGAAAAGTTTCAGACAAAAGTATTCCCAGAGCACCAGGAAAAGACCGCACTTGGCTGGGACAAAGTAGACCCAGAAACAGTTGGCAGTACAACTTAACTCATACAAGTTGTAAGTGTAATGCAGCAACACTTCCACGAACTGGGAAAAGTTTTTTTCATATTCTTTGCATGCCTTGGTTGAAATTCAGCAGGTTTACCTTCTACCTACACATTTCTTTTAAAAATTGGCACAACTCTGTGAAATGTAAATGTCAACATTCTACTAGTTTCTGCTTAAAAGAGGTAACATAACAAAACAAAAAAAAAAAAAAAAGGAGTAATTTTACACGTATTTCAGGAACTCTAAAGGGTATGTAGCACCAGGAAGGCTGAGGAGTTAGATAGCTGGTTCCAAGCGCAGTCTCTAGTGGACCCACAGCCTACAGTGAAACAGCCAAAAACCCCCTCACAGGAACACACAGAAAGGAAGGGGGTCAGTAGTGCAGAAGAGTGGAAGCTTGCAACGGCAAGGACCAGCAGAAGGAACATGCTCACCCTGAAGCCCAAGGTACACTTTGTGAATGGCTTCATGACTCAATAGGTTGAAGAGGAAAGACCCGTCACATCAGGAGAGATGCTGAAGCCAAGTAAGGCAGCCCAATCTGATCCCCATATGAAAAATAGAGCACCTAACATAAGGTGACAGGTGATCGTAGCAGGCAACCCTCTTCTGAGTGGTATGGAGGCACCCATTTGCTGACCTGAAACACTCATCAAATCATAGAATCATTAAGGTGGGAAAAGACCTCTAGGGTCATCAAGTCCAACTGTCAACCCAACACCACCTAACCCACTAAACCATGTCCCGAAGCACCACATCTGCATGATTCTTGAACGCCTCCAGGGATCGTAACTCCACCACTTCCCTGGGCAGCTTGATCAATCTTTCAGTGAAGAATTTTTTTCTAATATCCAGCCTAAACCTCCCTTGATGCAACTTGAGGCCATTTCCTCTTGTCCTATCGCTTGTTACTTTAGAGAAGAGGCCAGCACCCACCTCAGTACAACATCCTTTTAGGTAGTTGTAGAGAGTGATAAGGTTTCCCCTCAGCCTCCTCTTCTCTAGACTAAACAGCCCCAGTTCCCTCAGCTTCTCCTCATAAGACTTGTGCTCTAGACCTTTCACCAGCTTCATTGCCCTTCTCTGGACATGCTCCAGCACCTCAATGTCTTTCTTGTGGTCAGGAGCCCAAAACTGAACACAGGATTCAAGGTGCAGCCTCACTAGTGCTGGGTACAATCACTTCCCTAGTCCTGCTGGTCAAGATATTTCTGATAAAGTCCAGGATGCTGTTGGCCTTCTTGGCCACCCGGGCACACAGCTGGCTAATGTTCAGCCAACTGTTTACCAGCACCCACAGGTCCCTCTCCTCTGGGCAGCTTCACCATGAAATTGTGGAGTTCAGGATCCTTAGGGCAATGAGGAGGGTGCACAGCAAACT